>NW_021835438.1:30000-41592 GCF_006345805.1 Octopus sinensis | reverse complement strand
GAGAGTGTGTGTGCGTGCTAATGAGTGTGCGTGCGTGAGTGAGTGCTTGTGCTCAAGTAGAAAGATAAAAGGGACTAGCCAAGATGTTTGTGACCAGCGGTCAAAGATAACAAAAGTAATAAATGAAGATAATAAAATTAAAATTAGGGAATGGGTTTGTAATTGTATGTATATATGTGTGTATGTGTAGGTATGAATAGGTACACATATGTATGTATGTATGTGTATATATATGTATGTGTGTGTGTGTGTGTATACATACATATATGTGTATGAATGGGTACACATATGTATGTATATATATATATATATATATATATAATATATATATATATATATATATGTGTGTGTGTGTGTGTGTGTGTATGCATACATGTATGTGTATATGTATATATGAGTATATAGGGACTTGTGTGTTGTGTGTGCATGTGTGTATGTGGATATGTGTGTGTATGTGAGTATGTGTATGTGTGTGTATGTATATTTTTGTGTGTATGTGTATGTGTGGTCGTGTGGTGTGTATATATACATGTGTGTGTGTATATGTATATGCATGTATATGTGTATGTATGTATATGTATATGTATATATATATATATATGTAGATATATGTATGTATATGTGTGTGTGTGTATGTATATATATATATATATATATATATATATATATATATAATATATATATATATATATATATATATATATATATGGGGTGGTGTGTATCTATGTGTGTATGTATATGTGTATGTGTTGAGAATTTCCTTATTTACCTAAAATCCTATTCTTGTATATAATTTTATATTTTTTTATTATTTTTTTATTCTTTTTTTATTCTTTTATTTACTCTTCTAATTTACCACTGACTCCTTGACCACTCCCCCAAGTATGATTTTTTTGCGCTATGCCTACCCCCAAAAAGTCCCCCACCACCACCCCTATAAACCTGCCTAAATGTATAAATGCCAATACAATTCTTGTTAACTAGCTTCCTGAAGATTTCTCCTGAATGAAACAGTTCTAGTCCTGTAGAAGCTCCTTCTATATAATAAATATATATATATATATATATATATATATATGTATGTATATGTATATTATAGGGAAAGATTGAGAGAGACATACGCATACGCATACTCACACACGCACATGATCTCACACACACAGACACTCACACATATCTATCTATCTATATATATAAATGCGTGTGTGTGTATGCGTGTTCGTGTGGGTAGTGTGGGGATGTGTGAGGATATATATATATATATCCTCACACACTACCCACACGAACACGCGTACACACACACACATTTATATATACACCGAGAGAGAGAGAGAGAGAGAGAGAGAGAGACAGTGACACTCACGCACCCATACACATGTACACATCCCCTCTCCGTCTAAGCACACATGCCAATACGCACACCCACAGCCATCCCCATCCAGTCACACAGCCACACCCACGCATTCTCACATCCTCTTAGCACTGCCTCAGCCTCTGACTGACTACTGACCCTTCCATCTAGGCATACATGCAAACACGCACACACACACACACACACTTCTACACCCATCGATTCAAACACCTATAGCTGCTGACCACACCGAACGAAATTAACATACACGTACACAGATCCTACAGCACACACGCATACGCACACTCGCACAGACACAAACACACACACACGCGCGCACACACACACACACACACAAACACTCAAACACACAGACTACGTACACAAACATGCACACAGTTACTACCAACCACACTCACGCGCTACACCCCACACACATAACACACTCACACACACACGCTACCACGCACACACACGTAGTACCGCACACGCTACCATACATAAAGGCGCTACCACACACACGCTAACACACACACATGCTAACACACACACACACACTGACCATTTTCAGACTTTCCAGTCCCAGAAAGCGCTTTTTCTTCATTCCTTCTACTACCGATCACTTCAGAAATGTAACGCATGTGATTAATGGCGATCTTGTTTCTCCTTCGTCTTGGACTTTCCTGCTTTTGCTGTTTTCGAAAAAGAGCTATGTTTCAAACTTAAAACTACTACTTTTTTCTTTCTCTGAGCGTCTTACTAATACATTTTCCACACATTTTCACACATTTTCTTTTTGTCTGTGTCTTTTGGAAATTATTACACACACACACACACACACACACACACACACACACACACACACACACACACACACACACACACACACACGCACACACACGCACACACATGTATGTATCTTAATAATATTTGTATATATATATATGTATGTATATGCATGTATATATACATATACATATATAGTAATACATATATAAAGTGCATGTATATATGTATACATATATATGCATATATATACACACACATATATTTATGTATTTATATAGTGTATGTATATATAGTGTATGAATATATATATATATATATGTATATATACACAGACACATATATATATATACACACATACATTGTTGGCATCCTTTTTGTCTCGGGAGACAATGGAGTTGCGCATAAAATAGTCTAGTCCGGCTTTTACATTTCATGTCCTGATACATTTCCTGCTGTGGCTATGTAGTCATATCCTGGACAAATACTCCCTCTGGCAGGTACCGCAAATGTAGCGAAGACTGTTCCTGGCTGGTTGTAATGCCATTGTTTCTTGTTGACGTCTTTTCTTGTCTTTCCATTTCTCTTATCTCTCTCTGTCACTTCTTTGTATTCCCTCTTTTACGGCACGTCGCCAATCTCTACGGTTGCCGGCAACTGCTTCCCAACCGCTAATATTGATGTTGCAGGCCTTCATGTCCCTTTTGCAAACATCCTTGTAACGTAAGAACGGTCTACCCACAGACCTAGTACCCCTAGCAAGCTCTCCGTAGAGAATGTCCTTGGGGATTCTGCCATCTTTCATACGGCTAACATGCCCAAGCCATCTCATACGTCTTTGTGTGAGGAGTGTAAACATGCTTGGTATTCCTGCTTGCTTGAGGACATCTTTGTTGGGGATATGATTCTGCCATTTGATGCGGAGGATTTTCCGGAGGCAGCGCAGGTGAAAGATGTTTAGGCGACGCTCTTGGCGTGTGTATAGCGTCCAAGTCTCACTTCCATACAGTAGAGTGCTAAGTACACATGCCTGGTAGATCTTCATTTTCGTGGTCTTGGTCAGCTTATTGTTGTCCCATGCCCATTCGGAGAGTTGGGCCATCGCAGCAGCTGCCTTGCCAATGCGTATATTGAGCTCAGCGTCAAGGGATAGGTTGTAGATGACTGTAGAGCCAGGATAGGTAAACTTCTCCACCTCTTGTAATCTGTGGTCTCCAATATGTATGTTTGGGATGTCCGATGTAGCCTGATCCATGATGCTGGTCTTCTTAAGACTGATAGCTAAGCCAAAGTCGTTACATGCTTGCTCAAAACAGTTAATGAGCCTTTGGAGGGCTTCTTCTGTGTGTGATACCAGAGCGGCATCATCAGCAATTAGCATCTCCTTGATCAGGACGTTTCTGATTTTGGTCTTTGCACGCAGGCGCGAGAGATTGAACAGTTTCCCGTCACTTCTACTGTGCAGAAACACTCCATCATCTGATGTCTGAGAGGCATGTGAGAGTAAGAGCGAGAAGATGCCAAATAATGTAGGAGCGAGGACATAACCTTACTTTACCCCGTTTTTTATTTGGAAGGTGGCTGATATTGAACCATTGTGCTGTATGGTGCCTTGCATATCATCATGGAAAGACTTGATGATCCTCAGCAGCTTTGGTGGACATCCGATTTTTTGGAGCTGGATGAAGAGGCCTGTTCTGCTTACCGAGTCAAAGGCCTTTGTTAGATCAATGAAGGCCATATATAATGGCATTTTCTGCTCTCTGGACTTCTCCTGAAATTGGCGTATGGAGAATATCATATTAATAGTTGATCTGCTTCTTCTAAAGCCACACTGCGATTCCGGATAGATTCGAGAAGCAAGTAGTTGTAGCCTGGCCACGATAACGCGAGCAAAGGTCTTTCCAACAGTGCTTAGAAGAGATATTCCACGGTAATTGTTACAATCACCACGGTCACCTTTGTTTTTGTAAAGCGTAATGATGTTAGCATATCCTGAGGGACTGTACCCTTTTCCCAGCACTGACACAGAAGCTCATGAAGGTGCCGAAGCAGGATGGTGGTTTTGCCGGCTTTGATGATCTCTGAGGGAATGCCGTCTTTTCCCGGAGCCTTGTTTCTTGCTAGGGAGTCAATAGCCTTGGTGAGCTCTGCTATAGATGGCGGACTGTCAAGTTCGCACATGACTGGCAAGATCTTGACACTCTCGACTGCAGCCTCAGCCACTGTAGTCTCCCGTGAGTAGAGATCCTGGTAGTGCTCCACCCATCTATCATTTGCTTGCTTTGATCCCTGATGAGATCTCCAGTAGTTGATTTCAGAGGGGCTGACTTGGTTGCGGATGGACCGAGGGCCTTCTTCAAACCGGCATACATCCCACGGGTGTCGCCCCCGTCAGCAGCTGACTGGATACTCTGACAGATTTCCTGCCAATACCTATTTGCACAGCGTCTGGCTGTCAGTTGGGTTTTATTTCTTGCCTTTCTGAGTTCTTCGAGTGACTTTGTAGAAGAATCACTCTTGTATTGCATCAGAGCTGCACGCTTTGCTTCGATAACTGGCTCCAGCTCTGAGAGCCCAGCATTGAACCAATCTGGGTTTTGCCTTTCTCTCATGCCGAAAGTATCTATTGATGTCGTATGCAAAGCTTCCCTGATATAATTCCACCTACCTTCAGCAGAGGAGGTTGGACAGCTAGTGAGGGCAACCTCGATAGAAGCAGCAAAACATTTTCGCAGTGTAGGGTCCGAGGTTCTGGCAGTGTTAATGCGTGGTCGGCCCACTTTCTTGGAGTGATGGACTCCTTTAGGCAGAATCCTCACCCTACTTCTAATTAGTGAGTGGTCTGTGTCACAATCCGCGCTGTGGTAACTGCGGGTCAATAGAATAGAATTCAGAAAGGATCTCCGTGTAATGATGAGATCCAGCTGATGCCAGTGGTGAGATCTTGGATGTCTCCAAGATGCCTTGTGGGATGGCTTGTTGGTAAAGAATGTGTTTGTGATGCAGAGGTTATGGTATGTGCAGAATTCGAGTAGTCTCTGACCATTGTCATTCATGTTGCCAATACCAAAGTGTCCAACACAAATGGTCCACGAATCATGGTCAGATCCCACGCGAGCGTTAAAATCCCCTAGAAGGTAGATATTTTCAGTTGTTGGTATATTTTTTATGACACAGTTGAGATCTTTGTAGAACTGGTCCTTGGTCTCCTCTGAGCTGTAGAGAGTGGGAGCATAGATACCGAGTAGATGTATTGAGCCAGAAGAAGTCGAGAGGCGCAGTGAGAGGATACGCTCAGTGCCTCCTGATGGTGGTTCTATTGAGGAGAGTAATGAGTTTCTCACTGCAAAGCCAACGCCATGCTGACGAGGTTCTTCTGGATCGCTTCCCTGCCAAAAGAAGGTAAAATCCTGTTCTTTGAGTTTGCCGTTTGAGGGAAGCCTTGTCTCCTGTATCCCAGCAATGTCTATGTTAAGCCTCTTTAGTTCACGGTCAATGATGGCCGTTTTCCTTGTGTCTTCAACCCTGAGTAGATCATCAGATATTCCAGGGCACATGATCCTGACATTCCAGCTTGCCAACCGCAGGACTGGTGTTTTCTTGTCTTTTAGTTGTTTGCCTGGTGCAGAGGTTGCAGGCCGCTTTTCAAGTCATACTCTTAGCTCCAAGCACCCAATGAAGCAGGCGGCTTGTGGCGGGTCAGCACCTTATTAACTGGAGGCTGCCCAGCTTGAGGTGGGCAGTAGCTAACCAACAGGACACGGAAGTCTCTCCCACCGTCAGAGGTAACCCGTAGCGCCCATATTTTACGCCAATCTGAATGGACTTATCACTCGTGACTGTTACCTCCCGTGTTGTTTCTGCAGCTTTTTACAGCAGCACTGAAGTGTCCTCTCCAGTTTTGCGCAGGCCTGGGCTAGAGATAAGAAAGTCCTGGGTAGCCCAATCGTCAGGTTTCCTCTCTCGACCTTGCTGATGTAGTCCAAAGGAGTGCAGAGCATTACGTTTGGCACCAGCTTGGTTGCAGGAGCTGCCGGAAGAGTGTCGAGTCGAACACTAAACCGCCTTCGGGGCTCCACTCCGGATTTCTTTGAAGATTGTCTCCTTTCCGCAACCCTGGATAGGGGCCCATACCGGAGCCAGCTGAGCCCGGAACTCGTGTCAGGCAGGATCGTCACTCCCTGTGCGCTACCCACTACCTTTTCAAGTAATGTTAAATTATTATTAGATTTTTCATTCTTTTTCCTACGTTTGTTTTATATATTTATTTTTAACCACTAATATTCATCATCATCATCATCAGCAGCAGTTGTAGTAGCAGCAGCAATATCACTATCAGCAGTAACAGATGCAGTGGTAACAGCAGTTGTAATGGCAGCAGCAACAGCAGCAGTAGCCGTAGTGGCAGCAGCAACAGCAGCAGCAGCAGCAGCAGCGGTGGCAGGATGAGCAGCAGCAGCAGCGGTGGCAGGATGAGCAGCAGCAGCAGCGGTGGCAGGATGAGCAGCAGCAGCAGCAGCAACAGTGGTAGCAATAGCAGCAGTAGTAGTGACGGCAGCAGCAGTGGCAGCAGCAGTAGTAGTAGCAGCAGTAGTAGCTGCAGCAGCAGCAACAGCAGCAGCAGTAGTAGTAGTAGTAGCAGTAGCAGCAGTAATAGTATACATACATATATATAGCTTTTTGCTTCACTTCATTTCATAGGGCCAAGGGAGGGGAATAAAGAGAGGGAGGGAGATTGAAAAAGAGAAGAAAAGAGATAAGAAAGAGAAGGGGAGAGAATAGAGAGATATCCGGTATTGGTGGTGGGTGTGGGCGGGCGCACAGCGAACAAGGGTCGGTCGGAATTAAGCAAGGGGAGAAGCGAGTAATTTACTTAACGAAATTCTAAGAGATGGAGCTAAAACTATCCTTTGAGTGGTCATTGAAAATGGTTCGCTTACGGAAGAGAAACAACAACAAGCTGTCAGTAATGAAAACACACACACACACACACACACACACACACACACACACCACACACACACACAACACACACACACACATATATATATATACATTCGTACAAATCCACTCAAACACGCAAACAGCCGGATATAGATGTATACACAAATACATATATGCACATATATTTAAACATAAATGCGAAAAGTTTGTTTGCTTGTCTGGTTTTGGCATTGGAATGGGTTAAAGAGCACTAGATCCCGTCGGATTGACTCCAAAATGTACAGGGACATGTAAAATGAGGTGAGGATGTGAATGGGCTAAGTTAGAAATCCCTATCTTAAAAGGTTTGGTTACTAGGGCAAAAAACGCACACTTTGACAAGTCTTCTCTCATTCTCTTATCTGCTTGTCTTCCTCCATCTATCTCTCTTTCCTCCCTTCCCTTCAATTTCTCTCTATAACGTCGTTTGAAAGCGTCTACTATCTTTTCCCCGCCGCCTTCGCTAGCGCTGTCACCCCTTTTCTCCCCACCTCTATCATGAATAAGATATTTATTGGTTAATTTATATGTGTGTGTGTGTGTTCTATATATAAATATGTATATATACTGTATATTATATAAAAGGGCTTAGTAAAATAAATTACTTTGCCACATACTGAACTCATTAGAAATAGTATATACAAAGTGTATATATCTGTGTATATATATATGTGTATATATATATATATATATATATATATATAAATATATATATATATAAATATAGTTTTTTGTATACATTTGTATATATAATGCGTACACACACACACATATATATTATATATATATAATGCGTATATGTGTACATATATATATATATATATATATATATATATATATATTATATATATATATATAATGTGTGCATTATGTGGTCGGTTGAGCTGAAAATATGCACACCTAAGTTAAAAGTGTCGGCGAGTTTGTATGGCAACTATTTTTTTTCCTCAAATGAAAGGCGTGACCTCTAGGACAAAATTACTCTTCTTATATAATGTGGCCCGAGTAGACCCGAATGAAATCGGGTTATATTAACCAAAATGTGAAAAGGGGTCTAAATGGGGCTGGAAGGGGATTAAAATTTACAGGAGCGGGTGTTTAGAAATTCTCTGTTACATCAAGCTAAAAAATTTGCGCCAGCCTTTAAATCTTCAATGTGTTGCCATCCATGATGAAGAAGTTTTGAATGCTTGCCATGATGAGTCTACTGTCGTGAGAGAAAATCACTTCAAAACTTGGTGTTTAGGAATTTTCTTTTACATCAAGTTAAAAATTTTACGCCAGCCGTTAAACTGCCACTACGTTGCTGCCGTCGTTAAGAAATGCCAGCCATGGTGACTCTACTATCCCCAGATTGTATCTCTTCAAACTTTGGTTTCCAATATTTTTTTTTTATTCAGCTCACAAGTTCGTCTGTCCCTTTTAAATGTTAGTGTTTTGCTGTCTGCCTTGAAGCAGACCTTTCCGTTGTCTGATATTTATGATTGATCTTTCTAAATATTTTATTTCTCAACTTACTCAAGATCTTTTGTTGTTTATAAATAGGAGATAGATAGATAGAAAAAGATAGAGAGTAAGAGAAAGCGAGGGAGAGTCCGTGAGAAAGGAAGAGTAAGAGAGTGGGAAAGTGAGAGAGAAAGGAGAGAGAAACAAAGAGGGAGAATGTGGTGATAAAAAACAGAAAGGAAGCAAGTGAAAGTAACAACCACACTCTTACTTGCGTGTAGAGCGTGTCACTTTAAGCTAATATATATATATATATATATGTATATGTATACATGGCGAGATAGACATATGTGCACATGTAATCATGGAAAATCTATGTTCATACATGAGTATACTGTGGGACAGATAATCATATAAATATTTACAGATATATGTGGACATACCAATGAATAGTAAAAAGGAGATTGCTCTGTCAAATGCAATGCTTGCTTTTTCTGAAGTAACCATTGTGTTTATATATATATACTAGCAGTATCGCCCGGCGTTGCTCGGGTTTGTAAGGGAAATAACTATATAAGCATTTTTAGAGAGTCATAGCCAAAAAATGCATTAAAAATGGAAAAAATATGATGGTAAATTTTTTGAAAAA
The DNA here is from genome assembly GCF_006345805.1 of Octopus sinensis. Classification (NCBI taxonomy): domain Eukaryota; kingdom Metazoa; phylum Mollusca; class Cephalopoda; order Octopoda; family Octopodidae; genus Octopus; species Octopus sinensis. Next base: position 32,374 of record NW_021835438.1, on the reverse strand, counting down.
TCGTTGACTCATCGTAGACATTTTTAGAGAGTTACTTCCCTTATATAATAGCGAAAAAATGCATTAAAATGGAAAAAAAACGATGGTAAATTTTTTTTTAAATCGTAGACTCATGTAGACGCTTTCTTAGCCATTTCTGTTTTGGTGTCTTCAAGCCATGAAGTCGTTGTTCTAAAAGAACGCTGGTCTCCTTGACAACGCATTACGACGTTGATTTCCTTGCACTCCCTTCCCCACAGGTGCAGGTGTGAGCGTGGACGCCAACTCCGCCGCCATCGACACACGAAAAATTATGCATTAAAATGGAATAAAAAATGATGTTAAATTATTTTTAAAATCATAGACTCATCGTAGACGCGCGCTAATACTCAGACGGGCTCGATATGAATCACGACTATAAGCTACCCGAATTTGGTTAAACTGCACCGCAAAATGTGGGAGTAGTTAGGAATCTAAATCGAAGGGGACAGACACTCACACAACTACAGTTTTATATATATAGATATACATAGCGCAGTAGTGGTGAGATGTGACAGCAAAGAAAAGCATACATTCACTCTCTGCATGCAATTAGACTCGGAAAGTTCGTGAGGAACCCATTGACCCAATTTGCTGACTTTTCCGATAGCACACAGGTCTCAATGAATGGTTGAATGACCAAATCCAAGCTTCTCTGCTAGTTCCTCAACAGTTACGATGAGATTTTGTTCCACCAGGGTTTTCAGGATGTCCTTGTCGAGTTCTACAGATCTTTCAGGATGAGGCTCGTCTTCTAGGCTGTTCCAATATAGCTTTGAAAAAAATAGCTGTTAAAATCGAAATGCACTCTTCAAAACTTGCACTATGAATAAGGACAAGATAAAATTACTACCTGCTTTTATAGCAATTTAATATAAGTAGTTTATCCCATTCCCCTCTGACTTTTAGTTCAAGCTGTTGAAAAAACCGCATTATTATATATATATACATGCATACATACATACATACATACATACATATACACACACACTCTCTCTCTCTCACACACATGCACACATTTATATTCTGTTATTCTTTTATATGTTTCAGCCTTGAGGTTGTGGCCATGCTGGATCATGTGTGTGTGTGTGTGTCTATCTGTCTGTCTGTCTGTATGTATATATGTATATGTATGTGTGTGAACAATAATATTTTCAACAGAAGTGTTGCAAATGTATCTGATTGTTCTCAAGCTTCAATACTGTGTGTGTGTGTATGTGTGTGTGTGTGTGTGTATGTATGTATGTATATGTATGTATGTATATGTATGTATGTATGTATGTATGTATGTATGTATGTGTGGTGTATGTATGTATGTGTGTGTGTGTGTATGTATGTATGTATGTATGTATGTATGTATGAGTGTATGTTTACTTTATTACTAACACAAGCCAGTACAGTTATTTAATGTAAAGTCTTCCTCAAATCACTATCTCTGGCTATTTACTCTCTTCCAAGAACATTTTCACTCACACTTATGTGTTAGCTTCCCATACATTTTACTCATGTATCTATCAGCGTGATAGAGAGAAACAAATATTACATCTAGTTTCACTTTATTCGTTGCCCACTGTGTGTGTGCGTTTGCGTGTGGTGTAAACCAGACTAAGAAAAGCATTTGACACACACACCAGAATGTGAGTTTTCTGTAAATTTTGCTTAATTGGAGTTTAAATTTTAAAAACTGGACCTGGCATGACGCGATGCATTGTACTCTTAAAAATGGTAGGTAAATTGTAATTGAAGAAATCCTATATTGTAGATTTGTATAACTCCCGAAGGGAGGCAGATAAAATCTGCCTTTTATAATAAGAGATATATATATATTTCTTTACTGACCACAAGGAGCTAAACACAGAGGGGACAAACAAGGACAGACAAAGGGATTAAGTCGATTACATCGACCCCAGTGCGTGACTGGTACTTTATTTATCGACCCCGAAAGGATGAAAGGCAAAGTCGACCTCGGCGGATTTGAACTCAGAACGTATCGGCAGACGAAATAATACGGCTACTCATTTATATATATATATATATATATATATATATATATATATATATATATATATATATATATATATATATATATATATATATATTATATATATATATTATATATATATATATATATATATATATATATATACTTTGATACTTTGATAGGTTTCGGCCATTATTGGCCCAGGCCATGTCTAACTTAATAGCACCACCTGGTGAAGTCTTTCAAGTCAGAATTTGGGCACTATGGCCCACTCAAGTAGAGAGTTATTGTTTACAGAGACATATCCGGGTGTAGGGGGTTTATCCGGGATTTCTTGAAGGAATCTGTCCAAAGACTTCTTGAACCCTATAGGGT
>NW_021835438.1:20000-25000 GCF_006345805.1 Octopus sinensis | reverse complement strand
TAGGGCTTGATTGCATGCAGTAAGATCTCTCAGGAAAGAAATTTTGTTTCTATTTTGATGCAACAGGCCCCCAATATTTAGTAAAAGTATTGGGGTGACGGCTGTGCAGGCGTTAGGGGAGGCCATCCCGTGTCTGTTGACTGTGGTGGTCTTGCATAGGGGTGGGCAGGGTTCCTTCTCTGTGCTTGGTGTAGCCAGGTTAGCTGTCGGACAATTCTTTCCGCCATGCATAAAAAAGACTTGCTCAGCTGCTGCGTTGCGCAGAACATCTGAGGAGCGCACTTCGTTTTTGAAAGTTTTACCGGGAGACATTTCTTGTGTTCCCTCGGTAAAGTTCTTCTCTCTGAGTCCCCTGAAGTTCTGGCGGGGTGTCGGGTGGGCGAACCGGCAGTTTTTGCCGTCCTCACCATGCCAACATTTGCCCCGCAGGTAGAACTTAAAGGTTCTTCGGTGCCTTCCAGATTTCTTCTTTCCTGAAGTGTACTGGGTGACATTGGATCCTCCATGGGGTTCTCTGCTGTTTGTGTGGTGAGTTGGGGTTTCAGCTTTGGTTGTTTTGCCTTTTCTTCCTTTTCCCTCCTTATTTTTGTTTTCGGTCCTTCCTTTTTTCTTCTGTTTTTCTAATTTTTCATTTCTTCGTAGGACCACTGGTACAGGGGGGCTTCCGGTTTCTGCTCCCTTGGCTCCCCTATCCTTCACTACTTGGTCGTTCACCGGGGTAGGTGATCCATTTTCCTGAGGAACCCCTGGATCACAGAGACTTCCGGCTTCCTTCTCTTTTTCGTCCTCTACATCCTCATCAGCTTTGCCACAATAATTTTCAATCATGTTGTCCAGTATTTTGATGTGTGGTCTTATAAGCATGTAAGACCGGATAAACTCATTTTTCTTCCGCTCTATCTGGTCAATGGTTCTATGAAAACCATTGTTTTTTAGCGCGGCAGTGATGATGTTGTTCGGCGGATCACCACTAGCAATCGTCCATGCTCTCAGCAGAAGATTTAACTCTTTCTTTTCCCACTTTGGTGCCATCTTCGTTTTGAGGTCCAGAGGGGGAGTAGAGGCTAGAGAGGTAATGAGGGATAGAGAGAGGTAGAGACGGAGAAACACAGAGGGGGGGAAATAGGGAAAGAGAGAGGGAGATAGGAAGGAAAGAGAGAGGTGCTATGAAAGAAATCGAGAGGGTGATAGGAGGAAAGCAAGGGGATGTGGTGTGTTAAAAAGATAGAGGAAGGTAGGGGAGGGGGAGAGGAAGGGAATGGAAGGAGAGACAGAGTGAAGAAGAAGAGGGGAAGAGAAAGAGAGGCAGAGTGAAGGAGAGGAGGGGAAGAGAAAGAGAAATATATATATACATGTATATATATACATGTATATATATATATACATGTATATATGTATATATATATATATACATATATACATGTATATATATATATATTATATATATTATATATATATATATGTATATATAAATACACACACACACGCACACACACACACACACATATATATATATATATATATCTTTAATTTTATTCTTTAATATTTAAACAGAATTGTTACTTCAGAAAAAGTAAGCATTGCATTCAACAGAGTAATTTCAAATGCAAAGAGTTAGTTATATTTTGTCGCTTTATATTTCTGCTATTCATTGGTGTGTCCTCATACGTCAATCTCACCATGTATATATATATATATACATACATACATACATACATATATATATATATTATATATATATATATATATATATATATATATATATATATATATATATATATATATATATATATATATATACATACATACATACATACATACATATATATATATATATATATATATATATATATATATATGTTAACATAAGGGACTAAAGCCATCTGAATATGGCTAGGGACAGGGCAGGGTGGTGGGGGTGTTACTGTTGCATTTAGCCCCAGGCGAACATCGACGTCGCCAGATAGGCCCGACACCATCACGGTGTCCTTTAACCTGCAAAGGGAGATAATTCCCCGATGAAGCGGAAACCACACACGGACCATGGTTTCAAGGTGTATTGCCTATCGTCAACTCCTGCAGAGTGAGATTTCGTCGAGGAAGCGGGGGCCTACCACACGTTGACGATAGGCAATACACCTTGAAACCATGGTCCGTGTGTGGTTTCCGCTTCATCGGGGAATTATCTCCCTTTGCAGGTTAAAGGACACCGTGATGGTGTCGGGCCTATCTGGCGACGTCGATGTTCGCCAGGGGCTAAATGCAACAGTAACACCCCACCACCCTGCCCTGTCCCTAGCCATATTCAGATGGCTTTAGTACCTTATGTTATCGAGCAGTTACTGTCTATATCTCTTTTAGAGAATTATTATTGCTATATATATGTTAAAAACAGAAAAACGAACGTGAAGACGTGCACAAGAACTATATCTACACCTATAAAACAGTCCTAGGACGAAAATTGCATGCACAGTTTGCTTTGACGGTTAATGGCGGCCAAAGCGAAGCTGGGATCGAGCTGAAAATTGGCAGGGATACTAAATACGTGCTGATGATGAGACCCACGATGCTTAAAATTCGCAAGCTATTAAGATGAAGCTATCGATTCAAGGCGGCCCAGAGCCCCTCTAGATTTGTGCGATTTGCTTTTAATGCCCAGCAGCATGCACTGCAGGCTGTTTTGCTTAATAAACATACATTTTGTCGCGAAATTCCGGCTACTAGGAAACGATTTTTCATTGTGATAAAACAAGTGCTTTTTGCCCTCATTTTCTTTTTAATCTTTTTATAAAATTGAAAGGATTTCGTCTATTTATTTCTGCTGTCCACTTACAACACTGATTCAGTTGACTAGGAAAACTATACCTGATGAATATCCAATACCAAACTATCTTAATCTACATATTGAAACTGCATTTAACTTTGGCAAGCTTACCTTTACCTATTCTGAGTTATTTGAAAGGCGATGTCCCCTTCCCTCTATTCTGTTTGTAGATACCTTTTTTTTTTTACCTTTGATACCGTTGTTTCACTTTAAGGATGTTTCTTTACCCATCCATTATGATATTTCATCTGCTGTCCATTGTTTCAAATACGTTTTAGCATTGTCATTCTGGCCTTTTTTAAACACTCACATATGGCTCGTCCCAAAGAATCAACCTTTAAATAAGAGTTTTGCTTTCACTAACGAATGCCATACGTATCTTTCAGGAAGCTCCATACCAATTTAACTTTATGCAGCATTCGCTGTTAGTTTATGTGCACTCTATGTGGGAAGATAGAATGAAGGGGCTTTTGTTAGCTTTTCTCTCCGAAAAAATAGCTCCCTTTGCTGTTGAAAAAAATAAACTCGCAGAGGGGAATTTTCAACTTCTTCCTTCAATTTCCTTACGCCATTTATGTGGCTGGTTCTGACAAGAAATGTCGCTTTCATGTAAAACAACTATATTTTGTAGTCATTATCCGTAATCTATTTCCCAAACACTTCAGTAGTTCTACTTTACATGGCTTGCAAACTTATATGTTCTATGATAATCAAAGTGCATCGACCTCCGCAATAACCAGCTTTCAATTTGATTTTCCGTTCCTAGGTTAATCGGAAACAGATTGCCATGCTACACATAAACTTTCTCGGTAGTTCAATTATTTGGTGAAAACAATACTAATAATAATTTGCTTTCTTTAAGCAAATTAAACCGTCCAAAGGACGGATGCGTTTGCTAGTTATTACAATAATTTGACGCTCGGCAAAAGGAGAGATTTGTTAACCTTTCGAACATAGCTCTTCGTCGGAAACAGGGAAGTCCAAAGAGAAAAAAGGAAAAATAAGAAAAAAATCGCCAACAATCCACGTGCGGTTACATTGCTGAAGTAACCAGAAGTGGAAGGATAAAGAGAGAGTGGTTTCTGCGACAGGGTTGTGTGAAGATGGTCTGTACGGGTATGAATATGTGGTAGTGTGTACGGGGTGATATTGAGTTCCCTCTTGGACTCCACGCAAACACTTTCTTTCATACCTTTAAAAAAAAACATTTTATTCTATTATATTTGTTTCTTTTTTTTTATCTATTTCAGTTACTGATTTATTTATATAATCCTTTTTCCTTTTTGTTATTTTAGTTTTTATGTTTTTATTATTTATTTTGTACCTTAAAATTTTTTTTATATTCTTCTGTCTTTATTTTTTAACTTGTATGTTTAATTAATTTCATTCATATACACACACTCATACACACACTTTCATAGCACGCACACCTATACACACACACGCACATCTCCATACACACTCACACACACACACATGCACAACCACACCCGCTCCCACATATACATATACGCAAACACACAGACACATAAACGCTAATAACGACACTAGTATACACACACCTTTTGTGCGTGTGTATGTAAATATATATGTGTGTGTGTATATATGTATATGTATGTGAGCATGCATATATAGATATAGATTCCTATATGTGTATGTGTATATATGTCTATATCTATGTATATATATGTATGCGTGTATGTATGTATATATATATATATATACATGTAGATATTTACACACACACACACATACTTACATACATACACACACACACAAATGTATGTGTGTATGTGTAATTATGCGTGTGCATACATATATATCTGTGTATAATTCTATGTCCGGTTTTTTGTTTGTGTTTGAGTGGGTTTGTGTGAATGTATGTATATGTATGCATGTTTGTATATATATATGTGTGTGTGTGTGTATGCCTATCTATCTATCTATCTATCTATCTATCTATCTATCTATCTATCTATCTATCTATCTATCTATAATATATACATATGCATATATATATATACATATATATATATATTCATACACTATATTTTTTATATACATGCACTATATATATGTGTATATAAATATGTGTGTATATATATATATATATATATATAAGTATACATATATACATACACTTTATATATATATGTATTAATATATATGTATATGT
>NW_021835438.1:15000-17500 GCF_006345805.1 Octopus sinensis | reverse complement strand
ATACACATTGAAATTAAAACGAGTAAGCAGCTACACTTCAAGAACCATAGTCCTTTCCATGAAAGAAAAAGTTCAGCAAAACTTAGAGAATGGTATCCAGAGCATTTTATATTATTTTATTAATTACATTAACGGTGAAGAGTGAAAATAATACGGTTGGAAATGTTATGAAAAAGATTGTGTCGGAATACAGTAATTCGACGTCAACTGATAACAATTTCTCTCCGTGGTTTTTTGAACAAATGATAAAACTCTTAAACTGCGGTCCTTTACCGAAATTAAACAACAGTCAAATACAATATACTTTGAAATGGGAAGAGGAAAAAATACACCTGCAACAAAAGTGCAACCGCTATTTTGAAGCAAGCGTAGAGAATATGGCCGATATTATTTGTTGGAATGGTAAATGGATGTATGAAGATAAAAAATGTAAGTTAATAACTTGCCCGATTTTTCCTAAACCTGCAAACAGTTTCATGATAAATGTTGCATACACATATAACTCTGTTATTCGCTTTTCCTGCCTGTCTGGTTATATTTTGCGAGGAAACAATTCAATACGTTGTCAAGAAAATAAACAGTGGTCGTCTCTCCCACCAGTTTGTGAAACTATTAAATGTCTCCCACCGCATCCACCCAAACATGGCAATGTAAACAATACAAATGGAGTTGAAATTAACGAAACAATTCATTTCAGTTGCTTAAAACCTTATAGTCTGAAAGGTGAATCTGTATTAACTTGTCTTCAAGACGGTAGCTGGAATTTTCCGACACCTGTTTGCACTTTGAAATGTGTTGTACCTGAAATTGCTGGCAGAGTTGTGACTATTTCTGAAGGTACAATTTTAAAACCAAGAACCTTAATCAATCAAGGAGAGAAAGTGTTATATTCTTGCAAACGATCCTTCATTCCTGTCGCATTTGGAGTCGTTCAATGCTTTTCAGGTAAATGGTATCCAGACATACAGTGCAGAAAATCGTGTAAAATTGAGAAACGAAACGGATTGAATTTTATTTTGTCACATAATTTTTCAGTTATTGAATATAGCTGTTCTGCTGAAGAAACATTGTTGGGATATTCTAAAAGAACCTGTTTAGAGAATGGAACGTGGAGTGGAAAACTTCCACGGTGTGTAAAGAGCTGTCAATTGTTACCCGTGTTTGGCATGTATAGCTACCGAAATTCAGACACTTTGCAATATCTTCCGTTTGGCAGCACAGTCTTAGAAAACACGAATGTTATTTATTCGTGTGAACTTCCTAATATGAATAACTCCAACGATAGTGTGATATGTCAAAATGGTGTATTGACCCCCAAACCACGCTGTTCACATAGAAATATTCATCTGATGCGAACCAGAGTCATGTTTACCCATAAATCGTCAGACTATTATGTTTGTGAAACAAAATACACTTGCGAATTTTTTGGTTACAGACAGAAATCATGCACTAGTAGTAGGTGTTCATTATTTAGTAACGATCTATGTGCCAACATAGACTTTAACAATGCAACATCAGAAATATATATTAGTGCAGTGACTACTAATTGTTGTGCTATGCAATGTTATGATGATTAATGTACATAAAATTTATGTTTGTTCTTGCTTGCAATCTTTACATTCAGTTATGACATCGCATAACATTCAGTTATGACAACGTAATGGAAGTCGTTGTACTTACGCATATGTGCTTGTTCCTGACATTTATCGTAATATATATAATTGGAAACAGACGTAAAATTTAAATTCGCCTTATAAACCGGCCTTTCAGTCAAAATGTACACATCAGTAAACTGAGAAGACATTTTTAACAACTTAAAATTGCATTCGTTGTGGCACTCAAGTATCACGGGGATCTTTGATACTAATTTCTATTTATCACGTCCCAGGAGGGTATGTTTTCAAGAGAAAGTATTTGAACTTGACCGTCAATTCCAAGATCAGTGTAGTATAATTCATATGAGTTTTATATTTGTTATTGGCGCTCTCTTTGCCACTTCCCCTCTCTCATTGCTGAGTGCTTTCATGTGTTTACACAAATAGATTATTATAATATTATTTGGCCCCGTGCCGACAAAAATGACGGCTAACTGGGTAATTTTTCAGAGTAACACCTGCACGATTTTCGCAAAGAAAAAAAAAAAAAACTCGGATTTTTTTGCTTGGAATCAAGTACACTGTCCTCCTAATATGCTGCAAATCCCTTATTTTGGTTCGAGAATAGTTTGTTTAATAAAATGGAGATTATGATTTTGAAAAAAAAAAAATTCCTTTTCCAGTATTTGATTTCTTTATTTTAAAATTTCTTTTGTTTTTATTTAACTTTCCTTCAAAAGATTTTCTGCTTCATGTACTAAACAAGCAAGATTGTGATTGAGAAATAAAAATCCAAATTTTAATATTTTGATTTTATTCTTTCCTTCTCTAATTTCGATAGTTTTTTTTTCTTTCTGACTATTGTTTTGGAAACGTTTCCCAGACTCACTCCTTCAAACAGATTT
>NW_021835438.1:0-10000 GCF_006345805.1 Octopus sinensis | reverse complement strand
TTTCATCCTTTTTGAATAGACTTGTAACTGGTGACGAAAAATGGATCTTCTATCGAAATGTTAAACGTCGTAAACAGTAGCTTGGTAAAAGGGGAAAGGCTCAACCACAACCGCGAAGGGAACTTCATGGAAAAAGAGTTCTTCCCTCTATCTGGTGGGATTGCAAAGGTGTAATTCACTTTGAATTGTTACCATTTAATGTATCAATCAATGCTCAAGTCTACTGTCGGCAATTAGAGCGTTTGAACCAAGCTTTGAAGAAAAAGAGACCTACTTTAGTGAATCGAAAAGGAGTGATGTTTCATCAGGACAATGCGCGACCCCATACTGCAAAGATCTCATCACAGAAGATCGAAGAGCTTGTTTGGGCAGAAATCCTCATCTCCATCATTCAACGCGACCTTGCTCCTTCAGACTACCATTTGTTTCGTAGTTTACAGAATCATTTGGGGGACATAACTTTCGTAAGCCAGGAGGAGGTCGATATTGACATTTCAGAGTTCTTTGCTTTGAAACCCAAAAAGTTTTACATTGATGGGATAAAAAAACTGTAAATAGATGGAAGGAAGTCATAGATAATCAGGGAAAGTACATTGGTGATTAAATTTCAATTAAATATAACATTCGATCACTTGTTTTCTTTATTCAAAATTCGGACAGAACTTATGGGACGACCTGATATAATTCGTAAAACATGTAAATTTGTTTGTACAAATAGGGTGCGCACCACTGGTTTGCTATAACGTAAGCCAGACATTTAAAAATCATTTTTGGTCAAAATCCCGCCTACTATGTTCATATACTCTAATCTCTCTTTAACCAATAATGTCTCAATTTCAAAATAAAACTGAACGAAATTATTTTGAGTGGATTGGAGGAAATGAGCGTTAGCGAGCGTATAAAAGGCTCCCTAAAAAGACATTGAAATAAAACAAATGAACAGATACACTTTAAACACTACAAGTCCTTTTCATGAAAGAAAAAGTTTATGAAAACTTTTGTATATTATTAAATAAAACATTTGCATATATATATATATGATATATATATAATATATATATATATATATATATATATATATATATATATATATATATATACACATATATATACGTACACCCACCTCTACATGTATATATACACGCATATATGGGTACAGGACACCAAAAAAACGTCGAACACAATGAGAAACGAAAACACGAACACAAAACCAAGGAACTGGACATTTTTCTTAAACAACAGAAAAATAGAGTACAGGACAAATAACACAAGGAAAATTCCCCTTCGTGTTTATGTTTTCGTTTCTCATTGTGTTAGACGTTTTTTTTTTTGGTGTCCTGTACCCATATATGCATGTATATATACATGTAGAGGTGGGTACGTACATATATATATATATATATATATATGCATATGTTCTATTTATTAATATATTATATGACGGAACGCACGCATCCATTTCTAAGTAAGATTGTTCTTCTATATATATATATATATATATATATATATATATACACACACACGCTGAGGATGTAGTATGAAGACACGTAACCAGGCAATGTATATACTTCTATATGTATATACTTTGTGAAAACGAAATACGCACACACACACACACACACACACACACACACACCACACACACATATACATATAATGCACTTATATATGTTTATATATATGTATGTGCGTGTATGTGTGTCAAGCAAAAGCCCCACCTACTTACATTTTTTTCATATACACTATTCCCGTTCTAATTAACTATGTCTCAATTTTAAAATAAGACAGAACAAAATTATTTATTGCTGACTGGAGGAAAAGAGGGTTAAGGAGAGTATAAAAGACTCCCCAAGAAGACATTAGAATTAAAGTGAACAAGCGACTACACTTTAAACACTACAAGTCCTTTTCATGACAGACAAAAGTATATAAAAACTGAGAGAATGGTATCCAATACATTTTATTTCCTATTCTTTATCTTATTCACAGTGAAGAGTGAAAATAATACAGTTGCAAATGTTATGAAAAAGATTGTGTCGGAATACAGTAATTCGACGTCAACCTGCAACAACTTTGCTCCGTGGTTTTTTGAACAAATGATAAAGCTCCTAAACTGCGGTCCTTTGCCGAAATTAAACAGCAGTCGAATTCAATATACTTTGAAATGGGAAGAGGAAAAAATACACCTGCAACAAAAGTGCAACCGCAATTTTGAAGCAAGTGTAGAGAATACAGCCGATATTATTTGTTGGAATGGTAAATGGATGTATGAAGATAAAAGATGTAAGTTAATAACTTGCCCTACTTTTCCTAAACCTGCACACAGTTTCATGATAAATATTGCATACACATATAACTCTGTTATTCACTTTTACTGCCTTTCTGATTATATTTTGCGAGGAAACAATTCAATACGTTGTCAAGAAAATAAACAGTGGTCGTCTCTACCACCAATCTGTGAAATTGTTAAATGTCTCCCACCGCATCCACCCAAACATGGCAAGGTAAACAATACAAATGAAGTTAAAGTTAACGAAACAATTCATTTCAGTTGCTTAAAACCTTATAGTCTGAAAGGTGAATATGTATTAACTTGTCTTCAAGACGGTAGCTGGAATTTTCCGACACCTGTTTGCACTTTGAAATGTGTTGTACCTGAAATTGCTGGCAGAGTTGTGACTATTTCTGAAGGTAGAATTTTAAAACCAAGAACCTTAATCAATCAAGGAGAGAAAGTGTTATATTCGTGCAAACGATCCTTCATTCCTGTCGCATTTGGAGTCGTTCAATGCTTTTCAGGTAAATGGTATCCAAACATACAGTGCAGAAAATCGTGTAAAATTGAGAAACGAAACGGATTGAATTTTATTTTGTCACATAATTTTTCAGTTATTGAATATAGCTGTTCTGCTGAAGAAACGTTGTTGGGAGATTCTAAAAGAACATGTTTAGAGAATGGAACGTGGAGTGGAAAACTTCCACGGTGTGTAAAGAACTGTCAATTGTTATACAAGTCTAACATACATAGCTACCGAAATTCAGACACTTTGCAATATCTTCCATTTGGCAGCACAGTCTTAGAAACCACGAACGTTACTTATTCGTGTGAACTTCCTAGTATGAATAACTCCAACGATAGTGTGATATGTCAAAATGGTGTATTGACCCCCAAACCACGCTGTTCATATAGAGATATTCAGCTGATAGATTACAAAGTCAGTTTTACCGATGGATTGGAAAATTATTATGTTTGTGAAACAAAATACACTTGCAAATTTTTTGGTTACAGACAGAATCATGCTATTGGGATAGTTGTAGGTATTATCGATGTGTCAAAATAGGCTTTAACAATGCAACATCAGAAATATATATTGATGCAGAGGTTGATACTTGTTGTACTTTGAGGTGTGAGGATGATTAATATCAAACTCTTTTTTACTTGTACTTTAAATTTATGCTTACGTTTTTGCATGCAATAAAACGTATTCCATCGCATAACATTCAGTTATGACAACGTAATGGAATCCATTGAATTTACTCATATCTGCTGGTTTCTGACATTTATCATGAAATAAATAATTGGATACAATCGTGTAATTTTAACGCTTTTCAATCTTTAACAAAATTTTCATTGTTTCTATTTTTGCTTGTATCTTACTATTTTATGCATCACATCGAACATAGTTTATTGCATTTTCGAGTCACTCGATGTTTGCTTTTAAGTAGACTATTTTGGTGGATCTGGATTAGTTTTCAATGAACTGTTCGTTACGAATTTATGTAATATTTGAGGGTGCTCAGCTGTAGTGAAGCGGAAGCATGTTTGTGTTTGTTTTGTAGTGCAAAAACGTACAGTTATTCAATAACCTTTTGTGTTAAAAGTGTTGTGTAGAGCCAGATTTATGTTTATCATATCTATAGTAAATAGTATTATACATCATCAGAACCATAGTTCCACTACTCGCCTTCCTGTCAAATGTACTAATCAGGAAATTAGTAGAAATCACTAATAGCTTAAATTTGTGTTCGCTGCGGCTTTCAAGTATTACGGGGGTCTTTGATACTAATTCCTATTTATCATGCCTGAGGAGGGTATGTTTTCACCGAAAGTATTTGGGCTTGCATTGACAATTCCAAGATTAGTGTAGCGTAATTCATAAGATGTATTTTGTATTTGCTATTAACAGGGTGAGACACAGTTCTATGAAATTCAACTGTGTTGGGTACTGCGTGGCACCTTGGGCAAGTGTCTTCTACTATAGCCTCGGTCGACCAAAGCCTTGTGAGTGGATTTGGTAGACGGAAACTGAAAGAAGCCTGTCGTATATGTATATATATATATATATATAATATAAATATATATATATATATATATATATATATATATTATATATATATATATATATGCGTGTGTATGTTGTGTGTCTGTGTTTGTCCCTCTAGTATTGCTTGACAACCGATGCTGGTGTGTTTGTGTCCCCGTTACTTAGCGGTTCGGCAAAAGAGACCGATAGAATAAGTACTGGGCTTACAAAAAGAATAAGTCCCGGGGTCGAGTTGCTCGATTAAAGGCGGTGCTCCAGCATGGCCACAGTCAAATGGCCGAAACAAGTAAAAGAGTAAAGAGTAATGCATATGTGTTCTCTTTGTTATCTAATTAAAGGCATACCAGTGAAAACGACGAGTTCTCCTCTTGTTATTTACATCCATTTTCTTCTCATACATACATACATACAACAATATATCTATCTATCTATCTATCTATCTATCTATCTATCTATCTATCTATCTATCTATCTATCTATCTATCTATCTATCTATCTATCTATCTATTGTCTAGTGAATGTTTTAAAAAAAGATGGGTGAATGTAGCAAGGATGGCACGTATGAATGACGAAGCCACCTTGACTATGATTCTATGAACCGTAAAAATTAATACAGAGAGTTGCTCATTTGCAAAAAAAAAGAAATATAACATGTGACTTCATTGACCGAGGTTGCCGTGGTCTTTTCCGTAGGCTTTTCCTTCCACGGGTAAACCTCACCTGTCCTCCCCTTTACACTTCATATTGACATTTCTGTGATTACGATCCCTATTGATCAACATTTTTTTCCTCACCCCTTTTCTTTTTTTCTCTCTCCCCCCCTTTTTTGTCCTCTTTCTTTCCTTTTACGATCCCTTTTGATCGAAAACCAACCCCCTTTTTTACCCCCAAAAGAAAAGCTCTACCTTGTAATTTGTTCTGTCTATGTGCAGCCCTGTGTGGCTAATAAAGCAACATATCTATTTATCTATCCATCCATCCATCCATCCATCCATCCATCCATCCATCCATCTATCTATCTATCTATCTATCTATCTATCTATCTATCTATCTATCTATCTATCTATAGTAGAAACAGAAAAGAGGAATTTCGATTATCCCCACGTGGTGAGTTGTAATGTATATAAGAAATTAAAAAGGAAAATACGCACACTTACATAGTTTTAATATAATTTTTAATATATCAACCGGTCTCGCAATCGCTATTCATGATATCATGTTTTACTTATTTGAATATATATTTTTTCTTAAGAAGAAATTCTGTCCATGTTGTGTGTGATGAAATTCACGAGTGAATGACTTCACAAGTAGATAAATAAAGGGAGGTAATTGGTTGTCGTTATTATTGTTATTGTTGTCGGTAAGGAAGATAACTGTTCAGCTTTCGGTAATGGGTGGGGAGGATTATATATGTGTACAGACAGAGACAAGTTTAAAAAACCTTGTTTTGCAGGGGATTTATGTACAGTGATGTAATCGTGAATTGAAATATGTAAAAAGATAAAAGTTGGTTATGCGTGCATATTAAGACGTGTTTACTATTTTTCAATGAAAAAAGTTTCTTTATTTAAACGTTCTAGTTGAGAGATTGCGTCTTTGCACTGGTAGAAAGGGAAGCCTGTGAAATTTGGTTTGATGTTACCTGCACATTTTTCTATATGTTCACTGAGAAGAATTTGTCTGTATTAGGGGAAACGGATTTGCTCTTTATGTAGAGTGGTTCTCTTTCTCAAGGTCATACTCGTTTGTCCAATATAGTGGTGTCCGCAACCCGAGCAGGTTATTACATAAATTAGGTTCTCAGAGGCCCAAGTGAAACTAATTTTAATTGTAAATCTCTGTCCTTGTTGGAAAAGGAAATCCGAACCTTCAAGCAGGTTGGGGCAGGTTCCACAGTTTGGGCGTCCACATTTTTCAACCGTTGGTTTTGTGGTTGTTTTGTAGTGTTTTGTGTCTAATTGTTTGGCACGTTTAATTCCCTCGTCGATAAGTGAGGGTGGATATTGTCTTTCAATAAGTGTTGTTTTGAGGTCTTGAAGACGAAGGTCCCGAGTTGTTCTATCAGACACTATTGTGCAGATCCTTTTTGCTAAATTGAAAGGGATGTTTATTTTGATGTGTTTCGGGTGGCATGAGTTAAAGAGAAGATATCAATATCTTCTCTTTAACAATATCTTCCAATTTGTTTTTAATAAAATGGAGATTATGATTAAAAAAAACCATGCCTGTTTCATTATTTGATTTTTTTCATTTTTAGAATTTGTTTTGTTTTTATTTGACTTTTATTTGAAAGATTTTCCTGTTTTATGTACTAAACAAGTAAGGTTGTGTTTGACCAAAGAAAAAACAAAATTATCGTAAATTTTGATACTTTAATTTTATTGTCACCTCCTCTAATTTCGGTAAGTTTTTTATTTTTGACTATTTTTTGGAAACGTTTCCTAAATTCACTCCTTTAAAGATATTTAGACGTGAAAGATTATGATTATGCAATAACAGAATTTTTACAAATTCAATTGTTTCATGGGATTCGGTACGTTTTAAAACATACCAGCTCACAAATATATGCACGTGCGCGTGTAGATACACAGATAATAAATAAATAAATAAATAAATAAATAATTATATATATATACATATATATATATATATATATATATATATAGGGTGATCCCCAAAACAAAACAGAGCCCACAAATCTTTGAATAAAACTGAATAAAACGACGCAAAGGGATAGATCGAGATGAAAAGTGGTTTCAGCTAAATGGAGCCACCCCCACGCATCAAATGACTCCCTAGTCTGGTTGAGAGAGCGATTTCAAGAGAGACTGATCAGCAGGAAGTATGACGTTCAGTGGGCACCGCATTCACCAGACTTGAACCCCCTCCCCAGATCTTTATCTGTTGGGGTATCTCAAGGATAATGTTTACCAGAACAACCTTGAAACGATTAGTGAACTGAAGGCAGCAATCACACCAGAAATCAGGGAAATCCCCAAAGAGGGATGTGTTCGAGTAATTGACAGTTTTGCGTGACGTATGCAAGTGTTTGCGCGGCGTATGCCATTTGGAGCATATTTTGAAAAGAACATGACTTTTATGCAAAGTGAATGATCGTACACAAACCAAAGTTTAAGTCCAGCAAATTTCAAGAAATTTGCTGGACCTTTGTAGGATTTAAAAAAATTTTTCTGGGTCGTTTTTTTGGGGAGGTCACCTTGTATGTATGTATGTATGTATGTATGTATGTATGTATGTATGTATGTATGTATGTATGTATGAGTATATATATATATATAACTTTCTTGGAAATGGATGCGTAGCGTTGAATCAAATAATAATATAAATAATATATATATGCATATATGGGCACTCATATTGTCGTTGAATGCTCGAAATGAGGAGTAGATAGACAGCAGACGATTGATGAATGGTTGTTCTCTGTGTTACTTGCCCTGCTTTCCATTTCTCTCTCTTTGTTTGCGTATTTAACTCATTTGTTACAGTACTCCATGTTGTATACACAGTTGGCGACGTCCTGTACACATATATGCCCATATATATTATTCATATCATATATATATATACGTATATATACTATATTATCATATATATGTATACGTATATATATTATTATATCATATATTATATATATATATATATATATATTATATATATATATATATATATGTATATATGAATTTTAAGTAATATAGTATTATTACCGTTATTTACAGTAATAATAGGAAGGCTAGCAAGTTCACACCTTTACAGGTACAATATAAAGTAATTTAAGATTTGGTCAGGTATGTAGTACCACTTGCAATAATCAGAGCCAATGCTAAAAAAACCTCCATAAAAATTACGATAAAGATACACACGAGCAATGCAATGAGCATTTTAATTACTTTATATTGTGCCTGTAAAGGTGTGAACTTGCTAGCCACCTTATTATTACTGTAAATAACGTTAATAATACTACTTTATTAAAATTTTTCTTGTTTACAATAGTTTCTTTTAAACTTTTAAAGTTAGGAACGCACACGAGCTGACGTAATGAATAATTTAGAAATAGATGTTAAATGCTGTTTTCAACTGATAGTCGCAAAGCAGTTTTGTCATGCAAAGCGTGAAATCAATTCGTATTGAAATATGAATTACTTATCCATGTATTCGAAGCAACGGTAAGGAGGTGTCAACATTTCAGATGATGCGTCGGTCAGACACAGCACCGACTGCTGCAAAAGAGAGTATATCCACTGAAACCTTTTCGGTGCGTTCAAAAATCACATAACCCTCGCGGGTTAGGGCCTGAAATAATTCAAACAGACACATAGCATGTTGCTTAGTCGAATTAGCCCATCATTTAATCCACAAATGTTTTGTTGTCAATGCTGCACTTTCCCATATCACCTATTTCAACATAACTGTAATAAATTATATACAAATTATGCCATTTTAATCCCGAGCAACGCCGGGTATCTGAGCTAGTATTATTATTATATGATTGAACACCACGCATCCTCTTCTATCTATCTATCTATCTATCTATCTATCTATCTATCATCATCTATCTATCTATCTATCTATCTATCTATCTATCTATCTATCTATATATATATATATATATTTAGGGTGAATACTTGATAAATGTAAGCACCTGTATATGCCAGCTAGTGGCATAAGTGATAGGATATATGTATCAAATGAAATAAATGAAAAACAGGACGCAAAGGATTTTGCGGTACATATGTTTCGCGTTTATAGAACAACTTATTCTTACATCAATGCATAATTGATATAATAGATAGATCAAAAACCTTCTTCAGCCGCATACAATTGCTACACCAAAGACTTTATATATATATATACTCGCTGAGAATGACGTATGAAGACACGTAACCATGCAATGTATATACTCGTATACGCGTTTACTTTGGAACAGCTAAACATATAAACGCTTATACATAGATTTTGACATACTAAAGAATTGTTAAAGGATAAAGTGAAAAAATATAATTAATCTTTTACGATTCCGATTAATCTGTCAAGTCCAAGGCTTATTTATTCAGATTCTTCTAAATTAACCGTGCATCATTTCATAATTTCCAGATTTTGAAGATGATATATATATATATATATATATAATTTATTTTTGAAATGACGTTTTGGAATAAGTGAGAGAAGCTGTATCGGTTCAGTTTAAACATGAAGCAGTTAAAATATTTCGACCTGATAATGCTACTGTGTGAAAGGAAATAGATAGATAAATAGGTAGCTAGATAGGTAGATAGATAGATCGATAGAGAAAAGTAAGAAAATAAGGATTCTATATACCCATATAGGCCCGTATAGATACATATGCATGAGAAAGTGATTATATAGATATATATAAACAGTACACATAAGCGTGCTTATATGGCAACATAAAATGTTATTATGTATGAGAGAATATATATATACATATATATATATATATAAACGTGTATATATGGATATAGAAAAGGGAGAGTATATGACGGGCTTCTTGCAGTTTCCGTCCACCAAATCCATTCTGAAAGCAATCTTTTCCCTTTGAATGGCAGATGAGAAATTAATCTTTTGTAACTAAACACTTTAAAACTTCGGACACTAGTAGAATGTGTCATATAAAACAACTTTTACTCTTAGCATTT
>NW_021835437.1:62500-73032 GCF_006345805.1 Octopus sinensis | reverse complement strand
TGCGGAATTCTTTACTAATCTAAAGACCCTGTAAGCCTGGTGTATTAACAGAGAGCTTATAAAATATTTTGCTCAGATTGATAATCCCTCATTAATAACTCCTTGTGTGAGAGTGTCTCTTTCTCCCTATCGCACTCTCTCCCTCCCTAACTGTCTTCCCCTCTCTCTCCCCCTATACATATATATATACACACACATATATATATATGTATATATATATCGTCCTCGCGTTGTATACATTCGAAGCTTTCTTCCAGGGGATCTAATGCGCTTGGCTTAGATTTCCCTTGGCGGGCTGGCCATATCGGAGCAATCTCAAGATTAATCAGCCGAAATTGCTAAGATGATCTGGTTCTTGACTGATGACTGAGGGCTTCGAATGTTTCCGTCCTGTGGTTCTTGTGTCGTCTCTGTGGTGTTCATGTTTCTTGTCCATGTCTGTAATTATTTTTACTGTTTACCATATATATATATATCTATATATATATATTATATATATAATATTATATATATATGCAGGATATAATGTTTATATGTATATATGAATGTATGCATGTATATATGTCTATGATGTATATGTGTACGTGTGTACGTATATATACGTGAGAATGTGTGTGTGTGAATTTAAATCAAGGTGTGTATCTTTAACATTCCCTTGAGAATGTATATATATGTTTTAATCATTTGTGCCCAATATTTTAATGAACTTTTTAATATTTTCCCAAGATTTCCCCTTGCAAACTGTTCTTAACATGTTCTTGTTATCAAAAAGTGTATATATGTATCGTAGTATTTTGTGACAACCAGTAACTAACACAACCAAGCTTTTACATGATCCTTTTGTCAATCTTTTTCTAAAAAAGTGAAACCGGTGAAAGTAAATAAACATAGGCGCAGGAGTGGCTGTGTGGTAAGTAGCTTGTTTACCAACCACACGGTTCCGGGTTCACTCCCATTGCGTGGCACCTTGGGAAAGTGTCTTCTACTATAGCATCGGGCCGACCAAAGCCTGTGAGGGGCTTTGGTTGACGGAAACTGAAAGAAGTCCGTCGTATATATATATTATATATTATAGATATATATATATATATATTATATATATATATATATATGCGTGTGCGGTGTTTGTGTGTCTGTGTTTGTCCACCTAGCATTGCTTGACAACCGATGCTGGTGTGTTTATGTCCCCGTTACTTAGCGGTTCGGCAAAAGAGACCGATAGAATAAATACTGGGCTTACAAAAGAATAAGTCCCGGGGTCGAGTTGCTCGATTAAAGGCGGTGCTCCAGCATGGCCGCAGTCATATGACTGAAAGAAGTAAAAGAGTAAAAGAGTATCTTTTAAAATGCATTTTCAAAACTTTATATATAATTCCATTCGTGCGGGTACTTACAACTACATTTGTTATATATATTATATATATATATATATATATATACACTCACACACACATATATGTATATATATATATATATATATATATATATATAATATATATATATATATATATATTATATATATATATAGATATTATAATATATATACGGGCAGGAGTTTGTCCCCTTACCATCACTTGAAATCTGGTGCTGGTTTGTTTACGTCCATGTTACATAGTGGTTCTACATTGGAGTCCAATTGAAAAATTACCAGTCTTTTAGAAAGAACAGTCACTAACATCCATTTGTTTGATAAAAATCCTCAAAGGCGTTGCTGCAGCATGGCCGGAGTTCAATGATTGGACCAATTAAAAAAAAAGACAAAACAAAATGAAATATTTCGTAGATAAAAAGAAAATCAGCGAAAATAATCCAATGAAATGCTCAAGTCTAGAGAAATAAAAATAATTCTTCTAATTCTCCTTGTATCGGTATAATTTCGCAAGGACACATAAACCACGAGCAAATCATACCATATATGGAATTGTATTGGTAAGATACTTCAATAAACTTCATGTCGAAAGTGATCGATCCATGAAAGATAAGATTCTTCATTAAATTCCTGGAAATGATATTTCGATTCTGATAATAATTTTCTATGTGAAATTATTATTATAGGAAAATAGATTAATTTGATTTCTTGCTTGTTCAAGGAATCGGAATATTTGACTTGTAGTCCAAGAATTATCATCTCTTCGTCATCATCTTCATCACCATCGCCAACATTCTTCTTCCTCTTCTTCTTCTTCTTCTTCTTAGCGACATTTCCCACGTCTTTTCGATCCGAGTTCAAATTTCGCCGAAATCGACTTTGCCTTTCATCCTTTCGAGATCGATAGATTAAGTAACAGTGAAACACTGGAGTCGATGTAATCGACTAGTTCCCTCCCCCAAAACTTTCAGGCCTTGCGTTATTATTATAATCATTATTATTATTATTATTATTATTATTATTATTATATTATTATTATTATTATTATTATTATTATTATTATTATGATTATTATGATTATTATTATTAGTAGTAGTAATAGTAGTAGTAGTAGTAGTAGTTTTATCAATATTTTCCTCTTGTTTTATTACATGTTATATTAATAAGCAGGGATGTTGGCTTGGATTTTGGCGACAGCAATACTCCTGAAATTATAAGAATCTTTATTAGAATACTTGCAAAAACCAAATGGCATTTTCCTGCAAATCGACAAAGCTACTCTCAATTCCAGTATCCTCCAGTCTCGAATCTGGCAGTTTGGCTCCTGTGTTGTGTTGCTGTTGTTAATATCTTTTGGAAACAAAGTAGTCGTCTTCTTTTAGAGATTAGATTTTTAGAATCTAATTTTTTTTACGAAACACCTCACAACCTGAATGACTGTATTCTTGTCTTGCGTTGATCAGAATGTAAACAGACTGAAGATATGCCATTATGCATTTTTCGATGACGTTCTAATAATTTTTCAAGCTCCAATAATATTTATGTTGATCATGATGATGATGATTGTGGTGATAATAGTAATAATCAAAATAAAAATGGTGGATATCCTAATAATTTGTTAAAATATCGGACTGTTAACAAGTCTTACAATAAATTTAGTTTGCTTGCAAGGCAACATTCACACACCAGCACACACACAAACATACACACGCACATGCACATACATGCACACAGATAGAGATAGATAGATAGAGAAACAGACACACAGACACACACCAAATCACGCGTATTCGCAAACGCACGCATGCACACACAAACCGCGCCTTCGCACACGCCTCCACACACAGCAAGCGGATATGCGTGAACAGTGAAGAATGCCTCAACAACAGAAAACTAGGTTGAATTCAATTGTCTTCTACATAAAAAAATGCAATTTTCACTGCATAATTATGGAAATATCAATATATAATTCTTTATGGATTTTTCATTAATTATTCGCCATAAAGCTATTTACGAGCCTGGCAAGCAAATAGCTACATGGAATAGTGCTGCGCTGCAAATCTTGTATAAAGAAGACAAATCATAATATGCACATATGCATATTAGCTGTAACGTGTTTCTCACGAGCATTTTATATTTATCAGCATTTAGTATACATGGAGGCATCTGTGGGTTGTATGGTGTCTGTGATCAAATGAACTTGAAGATCACTTTTACCGTTTCGAGGTCGATAAAGTAAAGAACCAGTCATAGTACGTTGATCGATGAAATGGGCCAAATACTGCCCTTGAAAAGTTACTGGGCTGGAGACGTATTTAGAAATAATAACAACAACAACAGCAATAATAATTATAATAATAATAATAATATTAATATAATAATAATAATTAATAATATAATAATATTATAATAATAATAATATAATAATAATAATAATAAGATAATAATATAATAATAATAATAATAATAATAATAATAATAATAATAATAACAGTATTTTAAGAAGG
This sequence comes from Octopus sinensis, assembly GCF_006345805.1. Lineage (NCBI taxonomy): Eukaryota > Metazoa > Mollusca > Cephalopoda > Octopoda > Octopodidae > Octopus > Octopus sinensis. Next base: position 69,156 of record NW_021835437.1, on the reverse strand, counting down.
ATTGACGCAACTCTTCACAAAGGTTAACCGTCAAGACAAAGAGCGCGATTCGATTGTAGGATATTTTATTAGTTGAACGATATTTCAACAGTAAGTCTGACTTTGTCAAGTTTAAAATAAAAAGTGATAATAATTCAAAATTACAGAAATTTAAACGTAAAGTATGAACGAGAGCAACCAGTGTCCACCCATTGATGGAATGACATCATCAGTTTTTAAGTTACAATTTTATAACAGGTGAAAGGGAAAAGACAGAAAAAAAAAGACGACTACAGAAAAAAAGGAAAGAAAATGAGAGAAAGACGCTTTCTCTTTTTGATGATATTCTCCTCTCATCTTATCCATTCCTCCAGGGCGTAATGTTTATAACCCAAAACATATTCCTCCAGGGCGTAATGTTTATAACCCGCAAACATATTCCTCCAGGGCGTAATGTTTATAACGCCCAAACATATTCCTCCAGGGCGTAATGTATAACCGCAAAACATATTCCTCCAGGGCGAATGTTTTATAACCCGCAAACATATTCCTCCAGGGCGTAATGTTTATAACCCGCAAAATATTCCTCCAGGGCGTGTTTATAACCCGCCAAAACATATTCCTCCAGGGCGTAATGTTTAAACCCGCAAACATATTCCTCCAGGGCGTAATGTTTATAACCCGCAAACATATTCCTCCAGGGCGTAATGTTTATAACCCGCAAACATATTCCTCCAGGGCGTAATGTTTATAACCCGCAAACATATTCCTCCAGGGCGTAATGTTATAACCCGCAAAACAATTCCTCCAGGGCGTAATGTTTATAACCCGCAAACATATTCCTCCAGGGCGTAATGTTTATAACCCGCAAACATATTCCTCCAGGGCGTAATGTTTATAACCCGCAAACATATTCCTCCAGGGCGTAATGTTTATAACCCGCAAACATATTCCTCCAGGGCGTAATGTTTATAACCCGCAAACATATTTCTCTTCAATAAAGAAATATTGTCACATTCTGAGAAGTGAAAGCGAAGTAGATTCAGAATATTTTCTGAGAATATGCACTTTCAAGTCTTCTTCAAAATTGCAGCCGCTTGAAACGAAATGTCCAGCAAGTTCTGTCGAACTACTTTTGCCTGACGTCGAATCTGTGCCCATTAAACCTTTTGCTTAATTGTTCTGTTGTGCAACCAGCATAAATTAAGTTGTGTTTTGTGCATTCTGCAGCGTACACCAAATGGGAATCTTTACATGTTCCACTTTCTGTATAAATCATAACATTTCTGTTATGATTTCTGATGGAATTCACTTCACTCATGTTGTTGCACAATGAACAGGGCTTACCTCTCTTGCGGCTGTTCTTTAAGGTACAGCGTGTAGATACTCCAATGTTCGTTTTCTTGGAGTCAGATATAGAGGTCAATAATTCTTTTATATTCTTATTCCGTCTAAAGGCTACAATAGGCGGCTGAGGAAATATCTGTTTGAAGCGAGGATATTTTTTCGCCACATGTTGGTAACTTTCATGCAACACTTTTGAAATGCCAGCGAAATGTCGGTGCCAGTTAATCACTAAAGGAATTCTGTCATCTATTGTATTGTGTTTGCTAAAATTATGCGTTAAGGTTTGACTCTCTTTGATAATCTTAGCTATTTCATTTGCTATTTCCTTTAATCGTGATTCCCTGTAACCGCGTTTGACATAATGACATACAAAAGCATTTGCATGTTTCTAGTAAATTGTGATCCTCTTGTGTTTCTCGTACTTGCTCTAATTACCTTTTGATGCTTTCGATAATTATCCCCTCTCTCGGTGTTTAACTGTTCTTAATATCGAAATACGGTTAACTCCTACAAGACAAGACAGTCTGTAAATATAGATCTTAAGGTGCAATACATGGACTGTTGACTAACGATAAATAGTGTGTTTGAACGAGAGAATTCAAATCTAGACGTGGACATATTTTTGATCAGTGGAAAAAACGTCAGAATATTCTGCGTAGAATTTTATCATCGAGCATTTCGTTTACTCTGACTTGTAGTAATATAACGTAACATGCAAGAACTGGTGTAGTAATTGCAGCAGCAACAGCAATAGCAACAACAACAACAACAACAACAACACCGGATACAAGAACACCAGCAGCAAAAGCGGCAAAATAATGGGAAAAAATAACAGCGATAACAAGAAAACAGCAACAAACGGTAGTAACAGAAAACAGTAACAATAAATTAAAAGGCGTAAGAGCAGCATCCCGAAGCACAATAATGATAATAATAATAATAATAATAATAATAATAATAATAATAATAATAATAATATAATAACAACAACAAGAACAACAACAATAATAATAATAATAATGATAATGATATTAATAATAACAATAATAACAACAACAACAATAATAATAATAATAATAATAATAATAATGATAATGATAATAATAATAATAAAAATAATATTAATAATAATAATAATAATGATAATGATGATAATGATGATGATGATGATAATAATAATAACAATAATGATAATAATAATAATAATAATAATAATAATAATAATAATGATGATGATGATGATGATGATGATGATGATGATATTAATAATAATAATAATAATAATAATAATAATAATAATAATAATAATAATAATAATAATAATAATAATAAATGCCCTGATGCAGTGCCAGGCAGTGGCTCTCATGGCTTCTGATCTAACTGATTGGAAGTGTTATCATGTACATTGTTTTGTCTTGGATAAAAGATGGGCTACAGCAAATATTCTGCTCAATAACACAGATTTGCTTGTCAGTTGTTGACCTTAACCAGTTGAGCATGTCCCTTAATGGCTGACGATATGTGCATCTCTGATCACGAGCAGAAGTAGTGGGGGAGCATCATAGCCATGTGTTGAGAGGGATTCTTTGGGGTTTGAATAGTTCACCTCTGGAAACATGGGTGGTTCTTTCAACATCCTTAAGCAACCCTTATTCAGGGACCGTTTGAGCGGGATGGGCTACTCAACCTGAAGAAATTCTAACTGGGCCCCACCTGCAAGGTCATGTGCTGTTTATCTTGATATGAGATCACCATGTCGCGCACATATGGTTGTGATGCATGTGCCTGGTGTACCTTTATCAGACGGTAGTCATGATGGATATATTGGGCTTTGTATATTTTACCCCAGTGTCACTTTGATGGCATGAACTGCTCTCTCACTCAATAATAATAATAATAATAATAATGATCGCAATAATAATAACAGTAATTCTAGTAATGGATATAATAATAATGGTAATGATAGTAAGAGTAGTGATAATCATCATAACAATAGTAATAACCTAAAATTGATGGAAATAATAATAGTCATGATAACAGTAATCATAATAATAGCAAAACGGATAAGTGCAATAATAATAGTAATGATAATAATGATGATGATAATAATAACAATAATAATAATAATAATAATAATAATAATAATTATAATAATAATAATAATAATATATAATAATGATGTGATGATAATAATAATAATATAATAATAATAATAATAATAATAATAATAATAATAATAATAATAATAATAATAATGATAATAATAATAATAATAATAATAATAATAATAATAATAATAATAATAATAATAATAATAATAATAATAATAATAAGAAGAAGAAGAAGAAGAAGAATAAGAATAATAATAATAAGAAGAATAACAGCGTTAATAACGCAAACGATAAAATAATAATAGTGATGCTAATTTTAGAATGGAAATTTTTGAGTCATCTAAATTATATGCCTTTGATTAACGTTCTGTTAATTAATCTGATTTTATTTTGCATAATTATTGTGATTTTAATGGTTCTATTAAAACGTGAAGAAATTTTTCATGTCTTTGTGTCGTGTATTATTCCCTGTTTTGGCAATCTTTACAAACATCGGCACTGCTCTGAAGAAGACATTCTTCGATGCTGAAGAGAGGATCTCCTTCACCTAACGACGACAAAAAAGTGAAGCAGAAAAGAAGGAAGGAAAGAAAATTACATTTGCGCTCCATGGCGAACGAGGGAAACCTTTTATGTGGTTGTTTTACATTTGCGGAAAGGAATCTAAGTTTTCTGTCAACTGCACTTCTATTCCTCACTAGGGCAAGCAACATTTGGATGTGTATGTATATATATATAGGCTATATATATATAGTGGCTGTGTGGTAAGTAGCTTGCTTACGAACCACATGGTTCCGGGTTCAGTCCCACTGCGTGGCACCATGGGCAAGTGTCTTCTACTATAGCCCCGGGCCGACCAAAGTCTTGTGAATAGATTTGGTCGACGGAAACTGAAAGAAGCCTGTCGTATATATGTATATATATATATATATATGTATGTATGTGTGTGTATATGTTTGTGTGTCTGTGTTTGTCCCCCCCAACATCGCTTGACAACCAATGCTAGTGTGTGTACGTCCCCGTAACTTAGCGGTTCGGCAAAAGAGACCGATAGAATAAGTACTTGGCTTACAAAGAATAGGCCTGGTGTCGATTTGGTCGACCCCAGGGCTTATTCTTATGCATATATATATATATAATATATATATATATATATAGACATATGTATACATATATAATAGAGTATAGCATTCTTTAACCCTTCAGGCCACGATTTAAGATTAAAGATCATAAGAATCGTAACTGACTTAGTGCATTCAAGTTGCCGCTGCTTTCTGCCTCTGCCTTCAAATCTTCGTCGCGTACATCTCAAGATAGCAGTCAAAATCTTTTTGTTCATTTCTCTGTAGCAAAATCTTTTTCTCACAACATCGCACTCTGCCGACACCTATCTACTGATGTAACCCTACATAGACTTGGCCAGACTTCCGTTCCTCTTCAAGCATGAAACTTTTGGTACTGTCTCGAAAGTTATAATAAGATACTATATACAAAATAATAGAACTCTGAAATGCTTTAAGGACTTTAATATATGGAATCCATGAACAATATACAGTATGCATATATATATATATATATATATATATATATATATAATATATACACACACACAAATGATCCCTATAAACAAATCATTCATGCAGATCATTCGGCACAAAATACTCATATGTTGTCATCGACGGGAGAGTCTGTCATCATCATCATCATCATATGCACACATACACATCTGTAAAACCATTGAACTCTCTTTCTTGGAATTTATCTTTAGAACTCATCTGTGATTCATCTCGGAATTTTGCACGTTTTTGTTGGTATTCCATGCCACGTGACCATGTGTAAAAACATGCTATATACATTTTTATTCAACAGACTCATTGCGCCACACAGATGACTATTAATAAGAATACTTGATATTAGATTCGGCGCTGGAATCCAACCATTGAACTGATATTTTCTGTTATTTCTTCCTATATAATGTAATAACGATTTAAGATATAGCTAATGTCAGTCATTTGGTTTTGTTACGTTTTAAGTAGTAAATTGGTAGCCTTTACTCTGGGATTGTCCTCTTATTGCGTTGGTTCTTTTTACGTTTTTATTTATGAAATGTAATGAAACGGAACCTGAAGCTCACCACGTAACCTTATATTCTTGCCTCTAACCTCTTTACATTTCTGCACAACTAACCATTTAAAAACTGGTGACATGTTTCAGTTCTTGTTTAATTTTATGTAGGTTGTGCAGCGTGATTGAACCGAAGTCTTTTACTTCCGATTCTAACTGTCTAACATTGTGCATAATGTCTTTAAATCTCTGCTTAGCTGACAGTTTGAAAGTTATACGTCATCGCATGGAAGAGCTGAGATGCTGATGCGGGTCACACGTTGCGACTTGTAACGTTATTAAGGACGTGCGTTGGGACTGAAACTGAAACCGCGTAGTTACAAACCGAAATACTTAACCATACAGTGTTGCCTCCACCATCTTTAAACTTCTGCACAGCTGACGTGTTGGACGTCATCGGTCTTGCTTTACATTTGCAGTAAATGGGGCTGAAACCGAAACCAGGTGGAGACGAAGCTAACTGCTTCACCATAGATTCCTTAATTGTCTTAATCGTTCTGCACAGCTAGCGAATTAATATTCATAGTTATTGCATACATGATGCTGAGATGTCGGCGACACGTCTCAGATATTTCACTTGTTAAATTCAGTTCTGAATTTCACAATAACCCTGGTGGTTCAACCGGTAAACTTCACTGTGGTACGTATTTACAGTTTAGTAAGATTAAGATGGCTATAGTTAAAGATTTCTAAAGCGTGAAATACTGCTCAGAGAACAGAGAACTGGTCGGAGACGGGGAAGAAGTAACGTCTAATCGCAAACTAATGTAGACTTCATATTAATTTCTTTGTATTTAGTTGTACATGCTTGTCAAAGTTGACGCCATCTAAGGCCGTGTGTTGATGTAATTGATTATTTCGCATCATTATCTTCATAAAATCTTTTATGAACGCTAGATTGAAAACAAACGTACAGCTAGCAAGGCAAGTGTAATAAGCAGGTTTAACGAAAATATAATGAACTCACGGCCATTATAAATAGGAAATTGGACATGAAAACCATGTGCGGTTATAAAACGAATTTAATGACACGTTCCTATATTCAGACAATGTTTTATTTCTTCTGTTGCGTTTGACGGTCAAGTTTAATGTGCC
>NW_021835437.1:42500-50000 GCF_006345805.1 Octopus sinensis | reverse complement strand
TCAAAGATTACACAACAACAACAATTACTACTACAGCAACAACTGCAACACCACGAACAACAACAGCAGCAACAAAAACAACAATGGCGAAAGAGGCTAACATGTGCACGACACAAGAGGAATATTCGAGAGAATATGAAGAAGAAGAAGAAATTGAAGATTAGGAAGTATGACGATCGGAGGGGGTGGAGGAGGAGAGGGATGAGGAGGGGAAGGGGAAAGAAGGGAAGAAGATGAAGACGACGTAGAAGCTGAAGAAAGATAATATAAATACCATGATGATGATGATGATGACGGCGACGGCGACAACGACAACAACTATGATGATGATAATGATGATGATGATAATAATAATAATAACATCAACAACAACAACAACAACAATAATAATAATAATAATGCGAGAAACAGGATCGAAGCGATCAATGCTTTAGCCATACCTGTCGTGACTTACAGTTTCAATATCGTTAACTGGTCAATTACTGAAATATGTAATCTTGACAGAAAAATACGAAAACTGCTGACAATGGATAGAATGCACCACCCTAAGGCAGATATAGAACGACTTTATCTGCCAAGAAAAGAGGCTGGCTGTGGACTTTTACAACTGGAATTACCAATGAAGATTTCCACAATTGGCCTAAATGCTTACCTGAAAAACTGATGACTAGATGTTAAAACTTGTCTCAAAGAATGAAAACAAGAAAGCATCATACTCAGTAACAAAAGAAGCAAAGGAATATCTAAGTGAATTCCAAATACAAGAAATCCCAGAATTAGACGTACTGAAAACAAGCACAGAAAAAGCTAAGCGTATGAAAACCCGTGCTAAAACTGCTGCCTTAGATACTCTTACTGATAAATGGCAAGAAAAACCTCTCAATAGCAAATACCCAAAGAGAGCGAATAATGCCGATTTTGGCAAAGCCTTTACCCATCAATGGTTAGTATCTTCTCGCTTAAAATCAGAAACAGAAGGGTTTATTATAGCTGCCCAAGATCAATGCGTACCTACAAGGAGCTACCTGGCCAACATATTAAAGAACGACTGTAGCACAAGATGTCGGCTGTGTAAACAACAAAATAAAGCCATTGATCATGCTGTCTCCAGATGCTTATACACAGTATCTCAACAGGCATCGTAGAGCTGCACAGCATATTCACTGGGTAATTTGCAAAAGGATGGACCTGCTCCATGATAAAAAACTGGTGGAAACACTAATCACTTCCGGTGCTTGGAAATGATCACATCTTACTCCTCTAGATCTTCCCCGTTCAAACTGACAGAATGCTAGATGCGAATAGGCCAGGCATAAAATTGAAAGACTTCAGACAAAAGTAATGCCTCCTCATTCAGATGACTGTCCTAGTCAGCATAAATGTATCTGTGAAGACCTACCAAAAACTGAGCAAGTATAACGATCTTGAAATAGAGATTGGCAAAATGTGGAACCTCAAGACTAAAACAATACCTGTTAATGTAAAATACTGTTAATGTAATCTCAAATTTTAAAACAGACTTATGATTTTCTTATGATTTCTTAAACATTCTCTAGAACATTACTACGTACAAAATTAAATGTATGACACCATAGCCATAACACCAACTTGAACTTCTAGCTTGTTGCCTCTTGAAGTCTCTGGGTAAAACTTGGAATCAACTTGTACGAATGCAAAGCAAAAGTCAAACATATAATAATAATATAGTACCAGGTAGTGGCTTCATGGCTTCTGATCTTAAATGATTGGAAGTGTTATCATATACATTGTTTTGTCTTGGTATAAAACATGGGCTACAGCAAATATTCTGCTCAACATCACAGATTTGCTTCTCAGTTGTTTGACCTTAACCAGTTGACCATGTCCCTTAGTGGCTGACGATATGTGCATCTCTGATCACGAGCAGAAGTAGTGGGAGAGCATTATAGCCATGTGTTGAGAGGAATTCTTTGGGGTTTGGTTAATTCATCATTGGAAACATGGGTGTTTCGTTCATCCGTAAATCCTTAAATAAACCTTATTCAGGGATCTTTTTAATGGATGAGCCACTCAATCTGAAAAAAAATTTATCATGTCGTGCACAAATGGTTGTGATGCACGTGCCTTATGTATCCTTATCAAATGGGTCGTTATTTGAAGTGCCATTTCATGCTGGCTAGGGCTTTATCTTCTCCGTTGCAGCTGTCCATGTCACAGAGAAGTGAACATCAGTCATGAGGTTGTCGTTTCGATTCCAGCCGCGAATCATAATAATCCCAATAACTGTTCCGATATTCAGATGGCTTCTTGTCGTCCATCTCAGCAACCTATATCTCAACCTCCACTTTAAAGTTTATGCTCAGCAACGCGGTTGACTGTTCACCAATTCATTAAGCGGTTCTAAAAAAAGGAGACATGAATAATAGTCAAACTTATCTCAACACTCCTCTACACACAAACACACACACATAGTTATGTACGTACATAAGTATGTATGTATGTATGTATGTATGTATGTATGTATGTATGTATGTATGTATGTATATGTGTGTATGGATGCATGGATGGATGGATGTTCCTACGTGCGTACGTATGTATGTAAGATTGTATGAATTTAAGTATATATGTTCATATATATATATATATATCATTCTTCTTCTTCTTCTTCTTCTTCTTCTTCTTCGTCTTCTTCTTCTTCTTCTTCTTCTTCTCTTCTTCTTTTATTATTATTATTATTATTATTATTATTATTATATACATATATATATCATAAAATATTTAACACCAGTCTGGTCGACAAGCGAACTCTGGAGACCCTATTAATCTTAGTGAACATTTTCTGGCAAGTTCCAAGTTTCATGAAATATTACCGCCGTCTGTGAGTAAACCGAGAATACAATCTTTAAGCAACCATTGATTTACTGTGGAAGTGCCATGACCTCTCTTCGCTTCGGTTGTTCCCGTTGCACCATTTCCCTTAAGTCTGTCCCAAATTATTCTGTTGCCACGCTTCAACTATCTGTCAGACATTTCCATCTTTGGTGTCTAGAAATAAATATGGTGATAGTCTGATTAGACTGTATGTGTGCGTGCATGTGTGTGTGTGTGTCTGTGTGTGTAGTGTACGCATATGTGCATGCTGGGATGTATTCGGGTGTGTGTGAGGGTGCGTGAGTACATATACGTGGGATTTTCTACGTCATACGAACTTATTAGTTCTCTCAATTTACCTTAGAAAAACGGGCTATTTTTGCCCATTCACTTGCATACACACACACACACTAGTATAACAAACACACAACCGCACACACACAAATACACACACAATTGCACACGTATCGTAAGATAACGTCGGTTTCCACGATGAGTATCCTAGCTGTTCGTCTGGTGAATAAGAACGATATATATATATATGTGTGTATGTGAGTGTGTGTGTATATGAGTGTATATATATATACATACATACACACACACACACTCATACACACACATATATATATATATATATATATATATATATACACACAAAGACGCAGACTCAAACACAGATACAATAGAAATATAGAGATATAGAAACACACACACTCACGCACGGACATAAACACTGATATGCACAGACAACGCAGAAAAACACAGACTTACCTGAGCATTCACTTACACACATACACACACACACATAGATAAAAGTAAAATAAATACAAGGTGCACAACATAATCAATAATTCTGCTAAATATAAATGTGTTCACACCACTTTACCAGAAGGTGACTGGATGATGGTAATCTGCTTTCAGCTTTAACCTCAACTGTAGGGCGCATGGAATCCTATATATATCTATATAAGAATACTCACAAAACCAAAGGATGATATTTTGAATGAATTTAATACGCGAGTTTCTTGAAGTTATTTCAGATGATTTGTGCAAAAATTATCTTCTTTCGTCGGTATCTCAAAATATTATTGGTAGACAATAATTGCACAAAATATCGTAGCTGTTGATTCGCAGCAGAGAATCTATCTAAATGCTGAGATGGAGAGTGATATGAGACTGATAAGAAGGAATTATGCATATATATATATCAAAATCAGAGTAGAAATGGAGGATTGCATCAGTCGAATCCTGGGTGTTTCCATTTCAAAGCACAAGAGTGTAAGTAAGCATGCTTGTCTGCGCATGTGTACTAGTGTGTGTATTTATGCATACCGCGTCTTCCCTGTTTTCCCTTCTCTGGATCTTTCCTTCTCCTATTTTTCCGACGAAGAGCTCCGCTCGAAACGTTAAGCCCTCCTTCGTTCTTTCTTTCCTGAGCGTCCAATAATACTATATTTGCTCCACGTCCTCGCGTTGTTCTGTTTTTTGTTCTTTCTTGTTTGGATTAACTATATATATATATATATATATAATATATATATATATATATATGTATAATTTTCAAGATAAGGGCAAAAGAAAAATCCTAATGTCAAATATGCCGGAAAAAAGACAAAACTTTTCAATAACCATTATAATTTATGCGTCTCGAAACAAACCGATAGAAATCTCTATTAAATTCGTTATTACCGTATTGGTCCAATTTCGGGGTTAATTAATAAGAAATTTCCACCTCTTCAGCGGCAAATACGCGAGATATAAGTGAAATACTTACTCATACCCATGCAAGCACTAGTTCTGAGTAGACTATATATATATATATATATATATATATATATATATATATATATATATACACTCATACGCCATATTCGGAACCATACTGTTTTACCTTGGATTTCATTTTACTTGGATTTGGAAGTTACATATCTATAGTATTTTACCAACACTTGATAACCTCGTTTTTGCTAGCATCATTGTGAACCTTAGGTTAATGTGCCTGGCCCTTTCTGGCGTCTGCCTGTTGAAGTACCAAACTTCGTATTGAATCTTAATATTAATTATACACACACGCACACACACACGCACATACACACAAACATACATACACGGATATACACGCACATGTATCAATACAAGTATGAAAATGCATTTAAGTATATAAGCATATAAACGAATATTAATATATATATATAAGCATATAATGGAATATATAGCATATATATATGTGTGTGTGTATACATATACATATATACGCAGATAAATACATGTGCAAACACACGCACACACAATCACGCACACACACACACACACACACACACACACACAACACACCACATATATATATATATATATATATACACACACACATATACGTATATTCTTCCTGTGTTTATTGTGTCTTGGTTAATTTCCAATCATATCAACGACTAGCAATATCCTACAAGGGGGATATTGACATATCAGGCAAGCCTATGCCAATATTATTAATATCCTACGATGAACAATGTGATATTGTCATCATCGTTTATATTTTTCTGTTATTTGTTAGTTTCCGATGAAGAAGAAAAACACATCGTTTCTTTTTTAATGCAGTATTGATTAATATCAGATTATGCTGGTTTATCAATATCCGTTCAACATACTGTCATCTTCCTCTTTCTTTCCTTCTCTCTCATTCTATGTTTTTCTTTCTATCTATCTCTCTGTATCTCTGTATTTCTATTTGTCTGTATTTTGAGCTGCTGACTCTCTGTCGGTATGTGTGTCGTACTGTGTATTTGCATGTTTGCGAGCCTGTATTATTGCCTGTTTGTATGAATGTATGCGTATGTATCCTAGCGCTTCTTCTACTACCCATTCACTTCTCTCTTTGTGACACAATTCCTGTCTATATATATATATATATATATATATATATATATAGATATATATATAATATATAGATATAGATATATATATATATATATATATGTATATATATATATATATATATATATATATATATAATATATATGTATATATATATATATATATATATATATATATATATATATACATATATACATATGTACATATATATATATTACATATATATATATATATATTATTTACGTATGTATTGTGTGTGTGTGTGTGCATAGATAAACACATATGATGTAAATGTATGTAAATTACATACATACATATGCATGTAAATATATATATATATATATATATATATTTGTGTGCATACACAGATATGAGCGTAAATATAGACTTCCACTTATATATTAGTGCAAACACACCAATACGCATGCGTTTATGTCAATATACACACATGCCTACACATGCACACATACATATATATCTGTATATATATATATATATATATATATATGTGTGTGTGTGTGTGTGTTTTTGTGTGTGTATGTGTGTGTGTGTATATGTATATATTTGTTATATCTATGTGTGTATATATATATATAATATATATATTAATATTTATACACACAGACACACATATATATACATACACACCCATACACAACCACGCACACACACACATATGGACGCACATCAATATAGGTCCTTGTCTTGTTAGCTTGACTTCAGCATTTTTCATAAAACAATAAATGCTTTTTTTACCTGATTGTATTTCGTAAGAAATTAAGTCGAGCCAATAATGCTGACACTGTGTTGACTGCTGGTGATGTGGGCGTAATCGACGAGGTTCGGTTGGAGCTCATTATCATAGTCAGTATAACGTTGTTATTTGAATAAGGCGTGACACTTTTATTCATGGCGATGATGGGAGTGATGTCTTTGGTCGTCGTAATGATAATGATGATGATAACGATGATGATGATGTGATGATGATGATGATGATGATGATGATGATGATGATGATGATGATGGTGATGATAATGTTTGTAGTGGTTGTGGCCGTGTTTGTGGAAAATGGCGTGGTCATATTAGTGGCGTTGGGTTTTATTAATGGCGATGGTGTGGTAATGATGGCGGGTTTTGTGTTTGGTATTAATAATGGTTGTAACGACGGGAGTGTTGTTGATATAGTTGTTCTTAGCGGGGTTGTGGTGTGGCGATCTGTAATGTGAGTGTGTGTGTGGTGCTTCCGGTTATTACCACTGTCGATTTTGAATATCTAGTTTAAATATTTTCGTTACTGCAGTTGTAAATGTGATCTTTCGTGTGATGATGCCGATGGTGATGAAAACATTGATGACGCTGAAGATCCTGACAATAATGATGATTTATATAAACATGTATTTGTAGTTAGTATATGTCTGTATTCTTTTATTCTTTTAATTCTTTCAGTCATTTGATTGCGGCCATGCTGGAGCATCGCCGTTTTAGTTGAACAAGTCGAACCCGGGACTTATTCTTTGTAAGCCTAGTATATATTCCATCGATCTCTTTTGCCGAACTACTAATTTACGAGAACGTAAACACGCCAGCATCGGTTGTTAAGCGCTAGTGGAGGACAAACACACACACACATATGACAGACTTCTTTCGGTTTCCGTCTACTAAACCTATTCACAAGGTTTTGGTCGACCCGAGGCTATAGTAGAAGACACTTGCCCAAGTTGCCATGCAGTGGTATTGAACCCGGAACCTTGTAGTTTGTAAGCAAGCTACTTACCACAC
>NW_021835437.1:35000-37500 GCF_006345805.1 Octopus sinensis | reverse complement strand
ACATACATATATTTGTATATATGTATATATATATATATATATCGATATATATTTATATATATATATACATACCTATATATATGAGTATGTATATATGTGCTTATTACATATGTATATATATATGTATCTCTCTCCTTATGATATATATATATAAATATACACATAATGTATCTCTCTCTCCCTATATATATATATTATAATATATAATATATATATATATATATACACAATATGTATCTCTCTCTCCCTATATAATATATATATATATATATAATATATATTATATAATTATATAATGTTGCGCTTAGTGCATTGTTAGAATGAACATTAGGATGAATGACACTGTGTTCATTCATGAATATGCACGAGGCAGTAAAATTATGCTAATGTAAGAAAAAATTGAAAGAGGAATCGAAAATCACGGCGAAAACCAGTCAGGAAGTGATACCATACACCCATGCATGCATCCACGCATCCATACTGGCATCAGCAGGTAAATGCTATAGGCACGTACTTGATGTTTCCCTTCCACAATTTCACTCACACACACAGAAATATAGATAGTTTTTTTCAACACAGACTCACACACATATGTACACACGCGCACACGCATAATCGAAAGTTATTACAGCAAATGGAACTGACATCGATTTGTAGCCTTGAATGATCGAGTTCTGTTCGATTATATGAACCACTTTCTCAATGTTTTCATGATGTAAGTGGCTTGCTGTTCTAAAGAAAAAAAACAAAAATAATAAAAATAAAAAATAAAAGGAAGCAAAACATTTGTACTTTTATAATGCAAACCTTGAGTAATTTCTGCGTGACACAATATATAATTTCCTAATTACAGACATTCCGACGCTATTCCACAGGGTTAACCTACCCGAAACGCAACTCATTAGAAACGAACTAGATTTTACTCGACGCCGAAAGAAATATTTTGCAGTGAAATTGGTTCATAGCCATGTCCATGTGATTGAAAATCGATCTTATTGAACGATGTGTGTATTAACAGTTATCTTTTACAGTAATTTGTATATATAATACATTAGCATAAACTTATATTCACACATACATACAAACATACAGACACACATACGTAGGCAAGCGATACGCATAGATACATACACAGATAAATGGAAAAATACTCACATACATACATACTTCATGCATGTTTGTGTGTGGGTGTCTGTGTGTATATATACATGTGTTTTTGGTGTTATATATATATATATATATAATATATATATAATATATATATATATATATATATATATATATATATACATATATATACATATATATATGTATATATACATACACACATATATTCTTTATTCTTTTATTCATTTATTATTTCACTTGTTTCAGTCGTTTCGCTGCGGCCATGCTGGAACACTGCCTTTAGTTGAATTCAACCCCAGAACATATTCTTATCTGTAAGCCCAGTATCTATCGGTGTCTTTTGCCGAACCGCTATGTTACGTGGACTTAAACAAACCAACATTGACTGTCAGAGGCTGGGTGGGGGGACGGACCGAGATACACACACACATACGCATGCACAAGCACACACACACAGAATGTAAATAAGTAA
The DNA here is from genome assembly GCF_006345805.1 of Octopus sinensis. Classification (NCBI taxonomy): domain Eukaryota; kingdom Metazoa; phylum Mollusca; class Cephalopoda; order Octopoda; family Octopodidae; genus Octopus; species Octopus sinensis. The sequence goes on along the minus strand of NW_021835437.1, from coordinate 35,900 downwards.
CAATCATGTACAGGTGTCAATACATTCGGCCGTTTCAAGCGGCTCCATTTAATTGATTAATGTAAGCATTACATCAATTTAAAAGAAACCGGTATGTTTAAATAACCATATAAATTACAAGCATAAAAGACAGCATTTTAAACAAATTTACATCAGTGATAGAAACCAAAATAATTACTTTGTTATGTTATATCCGTGGCAGAATGCATATCTTATTAAGCCTAGTATAATATAGAGAGTAGCAGAGGAAAATCATGGGGTTAAAATATAGAAACGCTGATGTAGTTGTTTATATTTAGATTTTATTTAGCACGTACTCTTCAACTATTTAGAATTAAATCCATTGGGATTCGTTTAATTGTATTTTAGTTGAATGTAATAAATCAATTATTGTCAGACAATCTCCTAGACTATAAGTTCACAAAGTGGGTGGTATTGTAGAGCCTGGGGCCGGTGGAAAGTACAAAGGGCGTGTTGAAGAAAAGTGGGTTGATGATGGAGGGGAGTTTCATGTAAAAGCAAGAAAATAATGGGTTTATTAGTTTAAGTTTTATTTGTGCAATACAGTTGCTTCGAATTTGCTTCAGAAAGAGGCCTATGTATGTGATGGTTAGTCGGGGTGGGAGCGCTAGGAATGTGGCCTTGGTGAAAAGTCGTCGGTGCTCTCTAAAAAGTTTGAACCATTTTCCTAGACCCCATCCCCCATTGTACTGGAACCATGAATCTTCCTAGGCAACCAAACTGGGGACGGTCAAAATAAACTCGAAATTAGAGAGGAAAACAAACCACATACACATACTTGAATATATAAGTGTGTGCATAAATAATATGTATGTATGTATGTATGTATGTATGTATGTATGTATGTATGTATGTATGTATGCATGTATGTGTGTATGT
>NW_021835437.1:12500-30000 GCF_006345805.1 Octopus sinensis | reverse complement strand
CCGACAAAACTATGGAACCAATGGAAATAACTGCAGTGTTATTTGTCAATTACAACGACCCCAGTACTCAGCTGGTACTTATTTTATCGAACATAGAAACATAAAAAGCAGAGTCGGCATCGGCGGCACTTGAACACAGAGCGAACAGTCAAGAAGAGAGGCCGTTATATATTTTACCCGACGCAGTAAGGACTCTGATAGCACACCGATTTAACTTTGAAACATTAGCAAAGGAACGTATAAACCGATATAACACAGAGGAAAAAGATAGAAAAACAATTCTGTTTGTTAATCAAAGTACCACAGTTGGAGGAATTTTGGCCCCTGATGAAGATGCTTTCGTAGTGCATTCTACTAGAATAAAATGGATGCTCAATAGCTGTATGGAGTTTGCTCTTTCATTGATCAATCTACAACACTTTGCTTAGTTGCATGTATATATATATATATATATATATATATATATATACATACAGACCTATACACAAACACACATACACACATACACACACACTATTATATATATACACATATGCACAATTATATGAGTATATATACATATATGTGTGTGTGTGTGCGTGCGTGTGAGTAGGAAACAGATCCGCCGTTTGTTCCGTTGATCAGCTGATAATCAAAAAATTGGTGCCGTTCTCTGATTTCCTATGGGAAGCATCCGACTGAAAACCAAATAATACAAATATAAAATAGAATAAAACTAATAATAAATGCAACAAATGCGTAAAGTATAAGTTAAAATAAAAGCGAAACTATTTGGCTAATTTGATTTGTGATTGTGTAGAGTTGCGGTGATGAAGTCGCCAAACGAAGTATTGTCCATGTAGCAAAGTCCGTAGAAGATTGATTAAATATTGGAAAACTGTGAGCAATTTGGTTGTAGTCGAAGTAAATAGAGTTCTAAACGACACAGAGCACGCACACACAGCAGACGGACAAACTCCCGCACGTTGCCGAAAACTCGACGCCGCCATAGATTGACAGAGATCCGCATGCACACATAGATATATGTGTGTGTGTTCACTCGCAAATAATCATTGATAGAAAAGACAGATAAGCATATATATGATAAGGTGCGTATAACGTGGGTACACGCACACTTACACACACACACACACACACACACACACACACACACAAACTTACACACACACACACACGCACATACACACACACACGCAAAGGTGTATATATATAGTATGATTTTGCCTCTTTCTTTCGATATCTCTCTTTCTGTCTTTCGATATCTTTCTACCTATCAATCTTGACAAGGAAAAAGAAAGGAATAAGTACGAGACACGATTTGATTCGATAAAACCGAACACTCAAGATGGTGCCACAGTTTGGGATCAACCCAATGGCCGCAACAAGTAAAAGATTTGAAATGATATATATATATATATATATATATATATATATTAGATGGAGGAAAAAGTTCGTACGCCGTGTTAAAATAATGCATTTTGTGGTGTGTGTGTTCATTGAGTTCATCATTTTAACACAGGGCACGAACTTTTTCCTCAAACTAGTATATATATGTATGGAGTGGCTGTGTGCTAAGTAGCTTGCTTACCAACCACATGGTTCCGGATTCAGTCCCACTGCGTGGCACCTTGGGCAAGTGTCTTCTACTATAGCCTCGGGCCGACCCAAGCCTTGTGATTGATTTGGTAGACGGAAACTGAAAGAACCCGTCGTATATATGTATTGTATACGTATATATATAATATATATATATATATACATACACACACACACCACACATATATATAAGATAGATATTTCTGTGCATGTGTTTGTGTGCGTGCGTGTGTGTGTAAGTATTTATAGTATATATATGCAGAAATATATATATATATATATCTTGTATTCATATATATATATATATATATATATATATATATATATATATATATATATATATATTAATATATATATATATATGTATATATGGTGTATGTGTGTGTATGTATATATATAATATTATATGGCATATAAAACCGCTGGCAGAAAATTGAATAAGAGCTTCATGTCACATGTATTTTTGTGGTGTGTGTGTTTGTTATTGAGTCAGTTCTGACATGGAATGCGATGATAAAGACATTATTCGTTCTTTTTTATTGAGGACCTGTCTATCGTTAGTGACAAAGTTCAGTTACCTTAGATTAAAAGCAATCCTTAAAAGAAAAGGATCGTATCCTTTGTTCCTGCTGGCCTCATGATCATATATCGACCATTCGATTAGATATACGAAACTAAACGAAGTATTTTTAACCACTCCGAAAAAGGAACTGATCTATTCTTTGTTGCTATTGACCCCATGATTATAGATATATATTAATATATAATCGATAATCATTTAGATATATGAAGCTCAAGCAAGTATTCCTTTGAGTGTTTGGATTTTAAATGTACGAATATTTATTGTAAACGTAGGTCGGGCAGTAGTCGCAGAATTGCAACAGAAATTTGAATATTTAATCTAGATACATGTTTATCTTCCTACATAATAATATACTTCGCAATGTATATATATATAATATATATATATATATATATATATATAATATATATATATGTATGTACTGATGTTGCCAAGTAGACCTTTGAAATTATCTTTGAAGATTTTCAAATTGAAGGATCCAATATGCAAACTCCCTCCCACTGAAAAATCAATACAGAAACAAAGCAGGTACACCCGCGCCCGCAAACAAATACACACAAATACACAGAGAAAACAAATCATAGCCGGGCACAATCTTATAAATATTTTATATTTCGGATGGATACGGCATACAGAAGATTCAAAAAGATGAAAGGCAATTTCGACCAGGGCGGAATTTGAACTTAGAATATGAATGCTCACAGTATACTGCTAAGCATCTTCTTCGGTGTGCTAACGATTCTCCCACCTCGCTGCCTTAATAATAATAGCAATAATAATAATAATAGTAATATGAATAATAATAATATATAATGATAATAATATAATAATAATAATGATGATAATAATAATAATAATGATGAATGATAATAATATAATAATAATAATATAATAATAATGATAATAATAATGATATGATGATAATGATGATATATGATAATAATGATAATATAATAATAATAATAATAATAATATAATAATATGTGGTGATGATGCTGATGACCGTTACTCTTTCAAATTTACTTGCTTCAGTCATTTGACTGCGGCCATGCTGGAGCACTGCATTTAGTCGAGCAAATCGACTCCAGGACTTATTCTTTGTAAGCCTAGTTCTTATTCTATCGGGCTATTCTGCCGAACCGCTAAGTTACGGGGACGTAAACGCACCACTATCGGTTGTCAAGCGATATTGGGGGGACAAACACAAACACATAAACACACGCACACATACAAACACACACACGTATATACATACATACGACGGGCTTCCTTCAGGTTCCGCCTACAAAATCCACTCACAAGTCTTTGGTCGGCCCGAGGCTATAGTAGAAAAAACTTGCCCTGGTGCCACGCAGTGGGAATGAACCTAGAACCATGTGGTTGGTAAGGAAGCTACTTACCACATAGCAACTCCTGCCTTACCCCAGTTTATGAGAGACGATAATTTACGTCGAACCTCTGGTGTAACAGCAAATATGCTGTTGGACGTTTAAGGGAAAGGGTCCTCGCCCGACATTCGTTCAGGAAAGATGCCGACTGATCACAGTTGTTATCCTATTACAACATCAGCAGATAATAGAGTAAAGAGGATGAAGTAGAATACAGTTCAGAGAAAATAATGTTATCAAGGAGAGCTAGAATACTTAGGAGAGTCCTTTACATCCAAGGTTAATCGTTTGGAGCTCGGTGTTAGGAATTTTCTTTTCCACAATCTAACCTGCTGTGTGAATATGAATAATAACAACACCATCATCATAAACAAAGACAAGAGCAGCAACAAAAACAACAAAACATCAACAACAACAACAACAGCCACACCAATAATAATATTCGTAGAATATTGCAAATTGTAAAACTAAAAATACACAATATGTAACACCTGAAATATTTTAATTCTGTTTAAAATAGTCACATACCTCTAAATAAGCGATTTTCGAAGAAGTAACTATATTGTTTTGGGGGAAAAAAATTGAAAACAAAACTAAATTAAATAGGAAATAATGTTACGAATGTGAACAGAGAAACATTCATAAAAAGAGAATGAAAAGAAACGTTTAGAATAATATAACTAGAGCAGACATTTTGTTTTGCGTTGTATTTTGTTCTCATCGCCATCATTATAATGCTTCTTCTTCTCTTCTTCTTCTTCTTCTTCTTCTTCTTCTTCTTCTGCTTCGTCGTCGTCGTCTTCCAGAGATATAACAAAGGAATTCTATCGTAAAAGGAAGTTCGAATTATTATTCTTTTGCCGAAATAGCAAAGTAAGCGGAGTCTGCTACACTAATGTGGTTAACCTACAAACAAAAAGAAAAAGCCACAAAATAATAATAATAATAAAACAATGCAAAAACAAAAGAAATCATCGCACCATTTCCTGCACATAAATAATTGACGAAAATTCCGTAAACGTAAGCAGAAGAAGAGAAGAAACCAAAATAAATAAAAGCCAGGAAATATAGGAATCACGAAAACAATGGCACTGAAAATAGTATTGTTCGCAGAATTGGATTTGGCGGGTGGTGGTGCTGGTGGTGGTAATAAAAGTGGCTGGGGAGGTGCGAGCAAGTCAGAAGATTAGCGCAACTAAATTTAAGCGGGTATTGCAGAGTTAAGCAATTATATTTTGCACCTGCACATTGCAGAGATACACTGATGCACTGAAATGTCGATCTTGGTTTTGTGGGCTTATATATATATATATATATATATATATATATATATATATATATATATATATATATATATATATATATATAGATATATATATATACATACACCTATGCGTATATATATACGTGTGTGTTTGTGTTTGTGTGTGCATGTTTGTCTGTGTGGTGTGCTGTTTGTGTGTATGGTTATTCATATGTATGTATATTTGTATGTATGTATGTGTGTATGTGTGTATCTATGTATCCATCTGCTACCTATGTGTGACCATATTCACGCATATATAGAGAGATACATTAATACATAAATACAGATATAGATAAGTGTCCGTGCATAACTATAATTAAAATTTCATAACTTTTAAATTTCTTGTGGTATACATATCTAAATATGTGTATGTATGTGTATATGTATTCGCGTGCATGTATATATATATATATATATATATATATATATATATATAATATATATATATATATATATATATGAATATACCATGTATATATATATTTATGTATATATATATGCACACGCACCCACACGCACACACAGATATATACACTTGGAATATACATACATACACACGCACACACACACAGACACACACACACACACACACACACACACACACACACACACACATATATATATATATCGAGAAAAATTATAAGTTTTGCTTTCAATATTCACACTTATTTTCAGCAAGAGTTATTCTGTTTGTTAGTTTATTTATTTATTTATTTATTTATTTTATTTTTAATTTTTTTAGCTTGACTTCCAAATCCACTATCAATCTCAGTCATGTTTCCACACACACAGAATGTATTTGAACGATAAAAGTATTAACTTACTAAAGCAGTTAGTTTCTCCTCCACACACATACAGCTCAAGATAAAGAAACCTTTTCAGTTAGACAAATACTGATCAACATTTACAGAAATAAATTGCCAGACGAAGCCAACGAATTCTACACGTAGAAATTCAACGCAATCAACACGTCAGGTATTCTGTCAATGAAAATAACAAAATAACCAAGCGATATTTAAAATCTCTGATATGATTTCAGTAGGTAATAACTACAGAATAAATTTACACATTGTTAATATTATCATACGATATCGTACTAAATTAATTAGCGCAATTGTACAAACTTGTGCTAAACAGCTATCAAACGGCAATAAAATGACAGGAATATAGTTTTATAAAATAGCACAAAGGCCCTAAGTATGAAAGAAATGTAAATTAAGTACTTTGGACATTGTTCACTCGATTCCTAAGAGTCTAAGTGCCAGTTATTCAATTTCTATAAGGGACCGAAGTCACATCTGTACTGAATAGGACGAAAGTCTTTTGAAGTGTGTACACACATCTCAGCGGACTAGAAAAACGTGAAATGAATCGATTTACTCATCCGATCTGAAAATTGAAACCATGACCTTGTGATCTTGGGCTTAACACCGTGCTAGCCATAACACCACATGCCTTCACAAAAGCACTTATATGCAATGAGATATTTAAAACTATATTTTCAATAAATAGGTAAAAATCGACAGGATTGTTTCCAAAATTGTAGTAAGAGGATGTGACTTGCAAATTTGATTTAAGAATATGTGTGTCGCAAACAGCACGACTTCAACTGTTAGAAAAGCAATACAATAATCCCTTGCAAGATCTCGCCGCTTCTACACAAAATCTCACAGCTCTACTACAGATAACAAATACAAAAACCGGAAAAAAGCTATTGTATATAACGGATACAATCTAAATAGTGACCTACAGTGATCTAGGCAACATATAATGGATGAAATGTTGGTATTACTACACAACACTAAAACAAACACAAGATAATATAGACTAGCCACAAAATATAGCTATTTAACTTTCATCTGTATATATATATAATATTTGTATAGAAAATGCGGTTACAGACATTGCAAAATATTCCATTTTTGCCTGAACGTTGATGTCTCTCTCTCTCTCTCATACCGCATGTAGGTACGTCAAGATCTCATATCATTTTGTAATGTAAATATTATAAATGTATGTATTTACTTATATCTCTATATGTGTGACCAACATTGGAACTAAATAGAATTCAATTTCCAGACATGTCCATCCATTTGTCTATTGCGTTTAGTTCTAGGCTTGCTTTGAAAAGAATGCACGAGTGCCAAGGAAACGAATATCAAAATTGTAATTGGGGCGACCGAATACACTTCTTGTCCGAACAGAATATATAATATAATATATATATATATACTATATATATATATTATTATATATATATATATATATATATATATATATATATATCACGGACGTATGATATATGTAAAAGCTATATGCATTTATGTCTATGTGTATGTGAGTGTGTGTATGTGTGTGTATACGTGTGTGAGCGTGTCTGTGTATGTGTATATGTGTGTGCGTGTATTATAATAATAATTTTACATCCAACCCATTGACATTTATATACTTTGGTTATATACTAAGATGACTATTTTATCCATTGACATAAATTTCAAATGCTATGAGCATTAAAAGGCGTTGATTGATATCAATACAGACACACTTGCTCACAAATATTCTTAGAATATCTTAGCTTTGAGTATAGCATTTTTATTTTAATTAGTGAAATTATATTATTTCTCTCTAAGTAAACAATTATATTATCTACGTATATTAAGTGAAACGTCTTACATATAAACGGGTCACGTTTTCAGGGTGAGACAAAAATAACTTCTATATTTCACACGGCCAATGACGTATTGCTTGTTATGAAGTTGGACGGATTCTAACAACGTGTTTATCTCACAAACAGTTAATTGTATTTTTTCCAATGGTCCTTCATTAAAGCTTTCAGGAATACACATTTTGGGTTTCAGTTTACCCTCACCCCCTTCACAGTTTCCAACGTAGCAAAATCACTAGACGTGATATAAGCATCGTATTTTAGTTTGAAGAATAGAATGGCAGTTTGATTTTCTTATTAAACAAAGCAATGAAAAATGGCAAAAAAAGTTTTCGGTGTTTCTTTCCGATGTGAATTTACCCATTAAGGTTGGTTATGCAGCGTTAACAATGAGAATAGCATCGAGAGCTTTGCAATTTCCAAAATTATTAAAAAGATTTCTTTAAAATATAAACACGTAAATTTGTTTACAAAAGAAATTAAATATTCATAAGAAACAGTATAATGAAGAAATGGCGGCTATGTGCTTTGTTGAGTTCATATGCTGTCAAAAGATGGAAAGAGAAGCGAGCAGGTGTACTAGCTGGCATTAGTTGACGATAAAGAAAGGAACATAGTTTTTATTTGAGAGGAATCAGGATATCTTTTGGTAAACAGTTAGCTATACATACATACATATACATACATACATACATACATACATACATACATACATACATACGTACATACATACATACATACATACATATGTTTATGTAGATGGATGGCTATACATACACACGTGTGTATTTTGTGCGTGCATATATATGTGTGTTCAATTTAGAAATATGAAATTCAAACACCGAATGAATTTGCCAGAAGGTCACAGTGCATAGTCGTTTAAAATAATGGAGATTATATATAATTGAATCAGCTTATACACGTTTCATATAGGTTGATAAATTCCAAACTTCTGCCATGCAGTAATCCTGCATATTCAGTTTCGCATAATACATTGACTAAAATTCTACAGACAGCTAAATTTAAAAGTCTCCTAGCGTTATCGAATATATACTACTCTGTTTGAAGAACATTTGAGGGAGACAGATAATAGTAACCCCTACAGCACTTGACCAGTATAAGGGTTAGGGTGGACGTATTTCAGCAGGCCTACGTAGGAAGGGATTTTACCAGATTATGATAAAATTGTAAAATGTCACTTATTTTCCTCAACGCGTCATCTTGGAGTATGTTTATGACAAAATTCTACCACCGTTTGAACTATTATTGACCAATGCGAATACACAGAGAAAGTATTTAGAATTAAGATATTCAAATGTCATATGATCAGTACTAATTCCAAAGAGTAGCTGAGAGATTTGAGTTAATAATAATTCTTCTGAAAAATAACCAAAGTATTATTCATTTAGATATTGCATTTGAAAAGGAAAATTAACTCTGAAAAACGAATATTCCAAAATTAAAATGGCTAGAACATGATTAAGATAAATTAAGAAAAAAGCTGAAAAATGAATTACAAAACAAAAATTGAATTTAAAAAATTTCAAATTATATATGAATAATTAAAAAATCATTTAGCAGTGTAATTACAGGATTTACAGAAATAGTAGTAGTAGTAGTAGTAGTAGTAGTAGTAGTAGTAGTAGTAGTAGTAATAATAATAATAATAATAATAATAATAATAATAATAATAATAATAATAATATCAACAATAGCATTAATAATATTATGGAAAAGAACAATAATACTAATCATAACATTAAGTTATATAAAATGTAGTGTCATTACTAATACCTACGTTAAATGTACTAAATATACGGGACCGAGACCTATTATAGTAGGGTACATTAATCAATATTCCAGTTATTTGGGAAGGTTGTAAAGGACGTTTGTAAATAAATCCGTACAGTTTAATATTCATTAATTTTTTTATTTAATATGAATTGTTTCCTCGAAGCATAAGAGACATTTTAGTTTCTGAATTTTATACAGCAGTACACATCTTATTTTACACCATTTACTATCGTATCTGACAGTCCTTTTATTACTTTTTTGAGGTTGCAGAATCATTTACGTAGGGAAGTGCGGTCTTATTTGCTTTTTCCCACATTTAAACGATGGGACATAATCTTAACATAAAATGAGATGCACAAAGAACCTATATAATGTTATGTACATTGCTCTTTTGTCACTGAACATTTATAAACTAAGTTTTTTTCTTAAGCATTTGTGATCTGATGGACATTTTAGTTGATTGTTACAATTACACAAGCGGTTAAGCCTATTATTGAGAAATTTTTCCTCCCAAAATTTCACATCCCATTTATTGTCAGTATCAGATGATGAGGTATTGTACTGAGAAGTGAAACATTTAATATATATGTATTTTCCCTTTTCGGCTAGGATATTTAAGCTTTATTATATACCACGATGGTGTTGTTATATTACCCTAGTTCACATTGCTATTATTACTATGAAGATTATTATCAACATTAGTACCATTAACATTACAATTATCATAATATTGCTAGAATTTCATTTACCATTATTACTGTTACTACTAAATCCACTTCAGCAAACTTTGTTAATTTATTAGCAATATGTACGGCTAAGATTTCAGCTTAGCTTGTAATAGTTGAGTAATCAAGGGTAACTATAGGTCTGTTATATAACCACCCGTTTGGTGGTGGCAACCGCTTGTCTCAACTAAATATGGAAGTTTATTGTCTAAGAGAGATCGAAAATGGATTTAGCCAATCCACTTATTAATACTAATAAAGATGTTAGTAACAATAATATTGATTTTAATAATAAAACTAATAATAATAATAACATAGAATATGCGCTCAACACACACCACACATTATATGTATATATATATATATATATATATATATATATATATATGTAGGTCCCGGGTTGATTCGGGGTTAACCACAGTAAATAAGGTACTCAATACATAGTAGAGTAAAATTAATTATTATATAGAAGGAGCTTCTACAGGACTAGAACTGTTTCATTCAAGAGAAATCTTCAGGAAGCTAGTTAACAAGAATTGTATTGGCATTTATACATTTAGGCAGGTTTAAAGGGAGTGTGGTGGGGGACTTTTGGGGGTAGGCATAGCGCAAAATATCATACTTGGGAGTGGTCAAGGAGTCAGTGTTAAATTAGATAGAAGAATAAATAAACAAAATTAAAAAATATATTAAAAAATATATAAAAATATATATAAAAAAGGGAATAGAGTTTTAGGTAAATAAGGAGATTCTCACTTATACCTATGCACATATGTATACATATATACACACACATACAAACATATATACATATACATACACACATACGTACACACACACATATATACATATATATACACTTACACATACATATACATATCTACACATACACATATATGTATACAACACACACTCACATGCATACACGTATACACAATGTATTATAACACACACGACCACACATACATATACACACAGAAAAATATATATACACATACACACAATACTCACATACACGCATACACACACTATCCACACACACATATGCACACACAGCACACTAGTCCCTATATACACAATATACACACATATATACACATATACACACAATAATATCATATATATATATATATATATATATAATATATATATATATATATATATATATATATATATACATATGTGTACCTATGCATACCTACACATACACAATATATACACATACAAATACAGACCCATTCCCTAATTTAATTTTATATCTTCATTTATATTACTTTTGTTATCTTTGATCGCTGGTCACAAACATCTTGGCTATGACAGCCAGTCCATTTATCTGTCTACTGGAAAACAAGCACTCATTTACTCACGCACACTCTTTAGCGTACACTCACTCATTCGTACACTCATACACATACACGCACGCACGCGTTATATTCTACATACATACATCTACATACATTCACGTATATACACATACGTACGCGTACCTACAGATTCATGTCTACACTCTTAGAAGGCTAGTCTATACATATACACCATAATATAAATACAACACATACATATACACCTACATACAAATACATACATGTATATATAAATATACATATATATACATATTCACACATATATATACATACATATATAATAAATATATATATATATAGACATACATACTATACACATATACATATATATATATATACATATACACACACATACACATACATACATATACAAACATACACAGACATACGTATACATACTACATACATCCATACATCCATACATACATACATTTATACACATACACCACACCACGTATACATATACGTACATATATATACGCGCATGCATAAACATACAAAAATACCATACGCATATACATATACATACATACACATACACACACACACACACCACACAATATATATATATATATATATATATATATATATATATATATATTATATATATACATACACACACATACATATACATACATACATATACAAATATACGCACAACATACATACATTTTCTGTGTGTATATGTATGTGTGGTCGTGTGTGTATATATAACATGTGTGTATACGTGTATGCATGTGAGTGTGTGTATGTATACATATATGTGTATGTGTAGATATGTATATGTGTGTGTAAGTGTATATATATGTATATATGTGTGTGTGTACGTATGTGTGTATGTATATGTATATATGTTTGTATGTGTGTGTATATATGTATACATAGTGCATAGGTTAAGTGAGAATCTCCTTATTTACCTAAAACTCTATTCTTTTTTATATATATTTTTATATATTTTTATATATTTTTTATTTTTTTATTTATTCTTCTATCTAATTTAACACTGACTCCTTGACCACTCCCCCAAGTATGATATTTTGCGCTATGCCTACCCCCAAAAAGTCCCCCACCAACACCCCTTTAAACCTGCCTAAATGTATAAATGCCAATACAATTCTTGTTAACTAGCTTCCTGAAGATTTCTCTTGAATGAAACAGTTCTAGTCCTGTAGAGCTCCTTCTATATAATAAATTAATATATATATATAATATATATATTATATATATATATGTATATGTATATGCATGTATATCATATATAGATATATATATATATATATATATATATATATATATATATATAAATATATCTAGTATGTATATATACATACATATTCGTACGTATATCGTTATAATATAATCTATATATGATGGATAAGTGTATATTCATATATATATATTATGTGTGTGTGTGTGTGTTCTTATGTTTCTTGCTTATTTTCTGAAAAGCCTACCAGTCTATAAAACATAAAGTTGATACAAGCCAGACGCAGAACAGAAAATATAAAATAATCAAAGACCAACGTTTGAGATAAATTGTTTTAATTAAATATTTGCTTACCTGGTAGGCATTTTAGCAATCATATTATTATTTACGTGCGTGAATTTTCCTTATTATATTAATATTCTTTTCCTTCTTACCTTTGTCGCTGTTGCTGCTGCTGTTGCTACAAATAAGTATGTTTGAGAGTTTAAAACCCGCTTTAATATTGAAATTACGAATTACGGCTTGGAGTGTGGTCTGTTAAAAAGACTTTCTATTCAGAAGCAATATGGTCATATGTTATTTATTTCTATCGGCTTATTAATAAGCCGATAGCATTTATCAGAATGAAATAAATCTACAGCTCATAAGACATGATAACACATATTGTACGAAGCTGAAAGTTGGACAATATACAGAACAACAGGGAAGGAGACAGATGCTTATGTGATATGAATCTTTCGTAGATTGGGCAGGATAGGCTGGAAAGAGAGGATAACAATCTTGCAGCTGAAAAATCCAAAGACACTTCTTATTGAGAAGCAAGTCTACAAAGGTATCAACTGCTGAAATACAATTCGCCACATATTACTGCCTAAGGGCATCCTCACAGGAATTGTTGAAGAGAAGAGAGAAATTGACCACCAAAAAATGGGTTGGTGTCGCGCTTAGTTGATTGTATGAAGGCATCATAACAGAGACGGAACTGGAAAGTGTTGGCAAGCTGAGCTCTATGCATAGTAAGAGTACCTGACTAATGGGTGATGGTTGATGCTTATAGTTTTTTGTTATATCATTTCCCCACAACTATGAAATGGGACACCTGCCATTCTAGAGCACGAGTTTAAAGGGTTTGACCCAATCGAACCGACCGCCACATTGAAATTACGTCTGGAACTTATCCCATCGCTATCATCCGAAAGGATGAACACCAAAGTCAACCTCGGCGGAATTTGAACTCTGAATGTAACGGCAGACGAAATATTGCTAAGCATTTCGCCCGGCGTGCTAACGATTCTGCCAGCTCGCCGCCCGTATCATCTTATATTCTCAGCCTCTATAGAACGGATACGCTGGAAAAAAAAAACTTCACATATTTTTAAATAGATAACAAGCACAAACACATGCACGCACCACACAGAGAGGAACAGTTCCTACATTCGCACTCACACTCGCACACAGGAAAATATTCTGCGATCGCACTGAAGTTCATTCTTTAAATGTACAAGAACAAGTGAAATAGGTCAGGTGGTTGTTGTACCAGCATCTTTTGCCTAGAGAAGAAATAAGAAAACACTGTTGTCAAGTCGTATATAATAGACCCCATACACACACACACACACAAACACACACATAATATTTACAAGTGAGGTCATAGGTGCAAAACAATTTGATTAGAATGATACACGAATGACAAAAGGTGGGGAAAAATGATTTTTCATAAAAGCCAAAGAAGAAAAAATATAACCGTTAAGCCACTCCTCAGAGTTTCATTTTATTGTTCCGCAGACTCTCTGATGAATGGTAACTGAAACTGATAAAGAATTTGTCAAATGTTTTCCACTGTAAGAAAATAGCCTATGTTTTCGCGTCCACCAAATTCTCTCACTAGACATCAAGATATGATTTAGTTCCCAGTTGCAAAGCCAAACGCCTGACGCGCTCATGGTGCCACGAACTGGAACTAAATTCGAAGCTAAAGTAATTTGAGAGTGAAATTCTGAATCCCACAACTGTGCCTGTCTTTCTATTCAGGTATCAGATAAATGTGGAGAGTAACTAAGGTGTTGAAAATGTATTTCTAGTTTGTAAATTTTCACCGTAAAGTGTGAAGCAATATAGACCAGATATTAATAGCCAAGTTTGAGTGAGAAATAATGAACAAGTTTACGTAAAGTAAATAGCAAGTAAAATTGAATTGTGAACATGTCTTAATTTTATATAAATATACAAAATACACAATTAGAAAATTGCTTTCCGAAATACGTTTACTTACATAATTAGCATAGGCCTAAGTGCGCAATATGGCCAAAAGAGATGGTTGTTTCTTTCTGTGTGTATGTAGGGCTGCGTGTTGGTATGTGTGTATGCATGTTTCTATATATGTATATAATGATTGATGTATGCACGAATGTATGTATATATGTATGTATAAATGTACGCACGCAAATATATATATAAAAATATGTACATATAATATATATATATATATATATATATATATATATCAATAAGTCTACATATACAAATCTATATATTAATATACATATGTGTATATGTGTATATGTGTATATGTGTATATGTGTATATGTGTATATGTGTATATGTGCATATGTGTGAGGGTTTGTTTCATGAGGCGTGCACCTATACCATAAATTTGTTATAGATGTTATGCATGAGGACTTGGATCCTTCCTGATACGTATGTATGCACATGCATATGTGAATGCATGTCCAACTAATACACACACATATATACAAACATATATATATATGGTATTACATATATAGACACACACATATAAATATATATGGTATACCTGTAAATATGTATGTATATATATATACATACACACATACAATATATATATATAAAAAACATATATATATATGTATAATATGTATATATTATCTATCTATTATATATATATAATATATTATATATATATATATATATATATATATATATAATATATATATACAGTCTCAGTAGATTTGGTGATGTGTAGATATTTGAAAAAGAAACGTTTCCTCTCACTAATTAATTTGATTGTCTCACAAGGGTCCCAATGTCATTACAAAACTTCATTAAGAACTGTTGACGTAATTAGGAAAACTTTTTCCGAAATTACTTTCTGCAATTACATTATTGTTTTGCAGAGAACCAATTACATTTGGATTAGCGTTTAACAGTTCTGTGCAAGAATGAAAGCGCAACAGGAATGGCACAAGCAGAGTGGTGGTGGTGGTAATAGTGTTATCGTTGGTGGTGGTCCTGGTGGTGATAATAGTGGAATTGATGTTGAAGCTGGTTGTGTTGACTGTAAAAGTTGTTAGCATGTTGGTGGTGGTGGTGATGGTATTGATGGTGGTGATGGCGGTGGTGATAGTTGATGGCAGTGGTGGCTGTTATTGTGGTCGTATTGGTGGTGATGATAGCGGTGGTGGTGGTTGTTCAGTTGTAGCTGTAGTGGGTGCGGGGTGGCGTGGTGTAGTAGTGGTAGTGAAAGCGGTTGACATGGTGATAATGGTGTTTGTTATGATGTTAGTGATGACGACAATGATAGTGATGGTGGTATATGATACTGGTAGGGGTTGAGTTTATGGTAGTAGTGCTGGTGGTGGTGGTGACAGTAGTTTTATGCAGATGTACACCTGTCTAATGTGGGGTATATGTCAGTGTGATTGTAGTAGCGTCAGACTGCGGAAGACAGAAGCGATCAGTGTGTCTGTTTGTCATTGCACTTCAGTTTTCCTCCATATTCCTCTATTTCACTCCACACCACAATACTCTAATCCCAGTCACTCATCACACATCACTCATAACTCTATGCCAACACGCAATGCCCCTCTCACACTATTCCCCACGCACTACACTCCTTCCATGTTGAATTATTCTCGTACACATCCCGTATTATGCAGACACACCACCTATTTTCTTGACACTGATTTTCGAGAACCTATTAAAATTCGCGCTGATTTACAAGCAGGATCTTCTAACACCCGACACCACCGTCCTAGTTTACAATGTAACACAGCTCATGGCATTTTAGCCTTGATCTCGCGATCTCAAGTGACTTTCTTGTGCTTCTCCAGAGAAACGCCGAAAAATTGTTAGAACATCTAAAAATATATTACAGTATCGCGGTGTATTTTTTGCCTACTAGTAATCTACTGTATATGCGGCAGTGGCATATACTGTATGCACCATCATACAGTTGGGGACTGATTATGCGCAGGCTAGGAATCTTAGGTCTCGTGTCTACTTCTTCGCAGTACAAATGTTAGAGACTGCGCGGTGAACAATAGTGAAAACGAATAAACGATCTCATCTGAATATGGCAACCAAGAAGCACTCTCATTGTTTACGAAGGCTTGTAAGTATGTTCTCAAGATCATTAAAAAAACATGTTTGTGAAACACATGTTGCCGTCTGTCGATTTTCACGATGCTTTTAGATGTAACACCTCTATACAATTCGTGAAAAACGAAAATACAAAACACCCACAAAAACAATGAGACGGCAAAGTTTTGAATGAATTTTAATCACTTGTCTTAGACTGGGACCTAATCAAAAATATATTAGCAACACATCCACTTTACATCGTGGAATTGAATACTGGAACACGAAGCGTCATTGCGCCTAAAACTGACGTTTCGTAAAATTTCCATTCACCAAATTATTTCGGATCCGTTAAATCTCTATGGGTTGTTTCACACCATACCACATTAACCCAACTAAAACTACAAACAGATTAACAATCCAAATTCCTTCTTCTCTTATCTAGCCATATATTTCTGTATTTCGCTCGTTTGTCTATTTCGTTTACGAAATAACTTCATTTGTCTCTCTATCTCTTTTCTCCTGTCTTTGAAC
>NW_021835437.1:7500-10000 GCF_006345805.1 Octopus sinensis | reverse complement strand
TATAATCATATATCATATATCAGCGCTTTCGTCCAATCTAGTGGAGTGTCAAATTGAACTTTATCTATCTATCTATCTATCTATCTATCTCTATCTATCTATCTATCTATCTATCTATCTATCTATATATCTATATATATATATAACTATATATATCCTCTTGGAGGTAGCTGATAATTCAATCCGTTCCAACAAGGAAATGAAATATTAGGGGGAAAATACGTGTGTGATTAGGGAGGAGACGGGTTAATGAATTTGTTATTTGGTTTCTTGGTGTGTCCTGGGTTACAAGGAAACGAAAAAGTAAACATAGGTGTACGTGACAGTTGCATCTATGCAGGATTTTTATACCGCTTGATATCTCAAGATGTGAAGCTTCGTTGTACAAGATATAAAATGACTATTATTTTTTATATATGTAAGGATTGACTCCATAGCTACGCAACTACGCAGAAAGCATAAGATGAACATCGCGGTACTTATTGCGCTTGGCAAATGTAGATATTTTATATCTGTTTACAAATAAATAAGAAGGTAAGATGATAAATCCACTCACATGTAGAAACAACACATATACACACACATTCACACAAACACACACAAACAAACATGCACACAAACACACATATACATATGTATATACGCATATACATGTACTATATTATATATAATATATAATATATATATATGTATATGTATATATTTATCTATCCATTTATCTATGTATCCGTATACATAGAAAAATGCACACACACACGTGCGCACACGCATACATACATACATACATACATACATACATACATACATACATACACATATACACATACACGTAGACATTCACACTCACATGAGTCGACAAGTTCAAAGGAAACTGTGGCCAGTCACTTAGAATTAAGACCTCGAAGATACTTATGTGTGTGAATAAAATAAAGTGATTCTGAATTAAATATTTTATACACACACGCACACACAACACACACACACACACACACACACATACACACACAGAGTCATGTTTATGTAAGTTTGTATTCGTAGGTTCATATAATATATATCTAGGAATGAAATAGGCGTACGTATATAATAATAAACACTTGATAACATCGAGTTATCGAAAGAGTTATAAAGAGTTAGAAGGAAGCAAAAGAAGCGGATTGAATGGAAATGGGTCGTAGTGAATGAGAAATAGAGTGAAATGGAAATTTCAGTATCTTGAACGAAACCACATCAAACTATTCAGAGGTAGGTTTGAATATCATCGGAAAATAAACGAACGGTAAATAGACTTGACACGGAACATTAAATAACTACAATCTCAAAAGATAAACACGACGACAACGACGACAAAACAACAAGAAAAACAAAAACCTCAACAACAATAACAACAAAAGCAACAAGGACAGTGGCAACGAAAGCAACGACAATAAACAGCAAACAGTAATAAAACTAGTCAACAACAGACGAAGGGCTTCAACAAATAAATTATTCGTCAGCATAAATCTACAAAGCAAATATCAAATCCACGAAAAGGAAAGGAGAGAAAAATATAAAAATATATACGCGAAAATCTAACAAAATTACACGCAAGAAAATAAATGGAAAGAAAAAAAAAAGAAACAGAAGCCACTGTTAACGGCTATAAAATTTGAGACGGCCATTGCGAAGTTGCAATTCCCCCGTTAACACGTCAAAATGGTCATTGTTTAACTAAATATACAGATCCAGTAAAAACTCAAGTACGACAGCTAACTTCTCTAGTTTCTCTGCTCTGCGATGTTTTATTTGTAATCTTATATTTTAGTTATTTACTTGTGGATATAGAATTACATTTATCAAGTGTTATGTCAACATAAGATCTGATTTATGTGGTCACAGGAATGGCGATATGGTTAAGTAGCATGTTGGATTAAAACCTTCCAGGTGTATGTGATGTCGCTTCGATCTCACTTCCTCGCAAAAGATATTACTTTGTGAACTTGATTTTATTGCTGGAATGTTAGTCTCGGTATGCATGCCTATATGCATGCATGCATGTATGCATTTATGCATGTTTGTATATATGTATGTATATATGTATGTATGTATGCATGTATATATGTATGTATGTATGTAGTATATGTATATGTATGTATGTATGTATGTATGTATGTATGTATGTATGTATGCATGTGTGTATATGTATGGGTACGTATGTATGTATGTCATTGTTCAGTTTTATTTCAAGATTTCTGGTCCATAGAGAAAGAGCTTGTTTCTCACCTAGGCTCCCCCACTGGATATATATATATATATATATATATATAATAATATATATATATATTAAATAATGAGGTATATAAATTACATAATTAATTTAATTATATCAATTTAAAACCTGTAGCTTTGCATACAAAATCTGAAAAATCAGAGAAAATTCCAATCATGTGTATATTAGGGCAAAAACCACTATGTGGGCAGCGATATGCTAGAATTAGATCACATACGATCGTATGTGATCTAC
>NW_021835437.1:0-2500 GCF_006345805.1 Octopus sinensis | reverse complement strand
ACTTACTGACTGATATCGATTTCTTTGACTAATACCCTGAAAGCGGTGCACCAGTATGACCGCAGTAAAACGACTGTAACAAGTAAAGCATGAAAGAAAAACGTTAAAACACAAACATGTTGCACCGCAAAGTGTTGCAGATTAACTACAGTTTGACCTCAGCTTGACCTCAGCTTGATCCCATCTTGACACTAGCTTGACCTGAGCGTCACCGCAGCACCTTAGTGCAATCGGTGAGACTTACTGTGAGACTACAGTATATTTGTGGACTTCATTTCTATGTTATCAAACATGAGTGACCCGAATAACCCTCAACATACGATAGAGTTTACATCATCCGTGATATTAGTTTGTACCGAATCCAAGATGGCTTTCGTGATTCCAAGACTTCCTTAATTCAATAGATTCTGAATTGCCATTGAAAGTGTGTGGAACTGATGGATAATCGATTTGTTATGGGTTCATAATAGATGACTACAGATCTAAAGATGAAATATAGAAATGATTGGAGCAACAAAGTAAAAAGAAGGAGAAGTTATGTGTTTGCATGTAAGATGGGGGTGCTTTTAAGTGCACAAGTGTGTTTGCGTGGAATATGACTTGATAATATATAGACTCCAGATTCTGTGCGTGTAAGAATATATATATATAAATATATATATATCTATATATATATGTTAATGTATATATATATGTATATATATATATGTATATATATATAAACATGTATATATACATAAATATGCATAAAAATATACATAAGAATTATATATATATATATATATATATATACTCATACATATGTATGTATATGTATGTATGTGTGTGTTATAAATGGAAATATGTCCGTCTGTGTATGAGGATCCATGTGTTTACCAAATACAGCGTGTATAAATGCGGAGGTTGGTTATTCGGAATGTAAATCGCATGTTTATTATAATAATGTTTGGTTAAATTTAAAGGTAAATTGGCACAGTGAGCTTGTTTGTGAATCCTTCAGGCTATTTACACACACACACACGCACACACAACACACACACACACACACACACACACAATACACACACACAACACCACACAAACACACACACAAACACACAGACAAACACACATAACTCATACAACCACGCATGTATGTCTATATCATATGGTTATACGTGTATAGACACTGTACATTAGTGCGAAGTTTTGTCGGGTTAATTGAGTCCATAATTACACACGCATCTATCTATTTTTCTATCTATCAGTCTGTGTGTCTGTGTGTCTGTCTGAATCTGTTTCTCTGTCTGCCCAACCCAACCCGTGTGTGTGTGTATATATATATATATAAAATTAAATAAGGGTAGAAATTGATATTAATCAATTAAAACCAGTGGCCTAGCATATAAAAAAAATCCGAAGATTAAAAATTTTTTTACATACAAAATTTAGATGACTAACCATTAAAAGTGGACAGCCTGTATGCTAGATATAGACGCCACGTCTATATCTAGCATACAGGCTGTCCACTTTCAGTGGTAAATCCCCTAAATTTTGTGTGTATATATTTATGTATATATATACATATATATATATTATATATATATATATATATATATATTATATATATATATATATATATAATATGTATGTATGTATATATATACACACACAAACACACACAACTTACATCAAGATCTATGTAAATAGGAAGATACATAGATACATAGATATAGAATGAGAAAGAGGGGGAGAGAACGTGAGAGAGACAGTGAGAGACACATCGTCGAAGGAGTGTACTCAGCTATCTTCGCTGCGTGTCAGTCCATGCTTAACTATCAAACTCCTACTAAATCTCTGTCTTGTGTTCATTTTTGGTTTTGTATTATATTCCCCTTTCACGGATCTGTTCTCATTACCATTCCACGCATTTCGTATTCGCATAAATTTCCTCCATATTCCTTCTTTCCATGTTTACATTGATGAAACACCTCAAAAAGAAAAAAAGAGATTCTCAGGTTAATGCATCGGCATATAGAGTGCATGTCACTGATTGTGTGTGACCATCCATACTTTCGGAACGTTTCGGTGGTAAGTTTCTTCATGGTTGTATATTCCTGTATGCACACCCAGGTACGGCTGTGTAGTTACGTCTTCTTTCCCACTACACTGCAACTTCAACCGTGCAAAAGATGTGTTTTGTAACATATCACCAGGATGACCAATGATATATATATATATGAGTGTGTGTGTGTATGTGTGTGTATGTGTGTATGTGCATGTGTGTGTGTTTGTACCTATGTTTGAAACATTTGCTAGCAGATCAAACTAAGAAGTGCTTTGACACGAAGAGATTCAGAGGCAAAACTCTGATTACTTAAAAAACAGATCAAAATTTTTGTAGAAAAATGGCAAATGTTTTCGAACGCAAAGAGTTTTCTTCACCAAATCAGTGACAACAGAAAAGAAGAAAAAAACTTTAATCGTTTGGGAAAGAAAAGCTAGCGATAGTAATTTTTAA
>NW_021835436.1:15000-32500 GCF_006345805.1 Octopus sinensis | reverse complement strand
CAACACAGTACTGCTACTGTTACCAATGCTACCACCTTCACAACAACACTAACACCACTTCATAACTACTACAACCAGCACAGTAACACTACACTATTCTCAACACTACTATAATGTTACCATCACAACACTATCAACACCACCACCACTAATACTACTACCACCACCAATACTACTACCACTACAATAACGCCTTCGTAATACAGTAACCACTACCAGCACAACATCAAAAGCCCTGCCACAACTTTTAATCGTACTACCGCCACCACCAACAACAACAATGTCACTGCAACCACTGCCAATACAATCGCCATCAACAACCACTACTATCAACACTACAATCATCACCATTATCATCGCCATCACCACTACCACTACTATCACTACAACCACAGCCAATACAATCACCACCACCACTACAACCACCACCACCACCACCACCAATGCCACTGCTACCACCACTGCAACCACAGCCAATACAATCACCACCACCACTACAACACCACCCCCACCACCACCACCAATGCCACTGCTACCACCACTGCAACCACAGCCAATACAATCACCACCACCACTACAACCACCACCACCACCAATGCCACTGCTACCACCACTGCAACCACAGCCAATACAATCACCACCACCACTACAACCACCACCACCACCACCACCAATGCCACTGCTACCACTACTGCAACCACAGCCAATACAATCACCACCACCACTACAACCACCACCACCACCACCACCAATGCCACTGCTACCACTACTGCAACCACAGCCAATACAATCACACCACCACTACACAACACCACCACCACCACCACCAATGCCACTGCTACCCACTACCACTGCAACCACAGCCAATACAATCACCACCACCACTACCCACCACCACCACCACCACCATGCCACTGCTACTACCACCACTGCAACCACAGCCAATACAATCACCACCACCACTACACCACCACCACACCACCACCACCAATGCCACTGCTACCACCACTGCAACCACAGCCAATACAATCACCACACCACCACCACTACAAAACAACACCACCACCAATGCCACTGCTACCACACACTGCAACCACAGCCAATACAATCACCACCACCACTACAACCACCACACCACCACCACCAATGCCACTGCTACCACCACTGCAACCACACAGCCAATACAATCCCCCACCACTACAACCACCACCACCACCAATGCCACTGCTACCACCACTGCAACCACAGCCAATACAATCACCACCACCACTACAACCACACCACCACCACCACCAATGCCACTGCTACCACCACTGCAAACCACACAGCCAATACAATCACCACCACCACTACACCCACCACACCACCACCACCACCATGCCACTGCTACCACCACTGCAACCACAGCCAATACAATCACCACCACCACTACAACCACCACCACCACCACCACCAATGCCACTGCTACCACCACTGCAACCACAGCCAATACAATCACCACCACCACTACAACCACCACCACCACCACCACCAATGCCACTGCTACCACCACTGCAACCACAGCCAATACAATCACCACCACCACTACAACCACCACCACCACCACCACCAATGCCACTGCTACCACCACTGCAACCACACCATACAATCACCACCACCACTACCACAAACAACAACCACCACCCCACCACCCCACCAAGGCACTGCTACCACCACTGCAACCACAGCCAATACAATCACCACCACCACTACAACCACCACCACCACCACCACCAATGCCACTGCTACCACCACTGCAACCACAGCCAATACAATCACCACCACCACTACAACCACCACCACCACCAAATGCCACTGCTACCACCACTGCAACCACAGCCAATACAATCACCACCACCACTACAACCACCACCACC
This sequence comes from Octopus sinensis, assembly GCF_006345805.1. Taxonomy (NCBI): domain Eukaryota; kingdom Metazoa; phylum Mollusca; class Cephalopoda; order Octopoda; family Octopodidae; genus Octopus; species Octopus sinensis. The sequence continues at coordinate 30,584 of NW_021835436.1, read as the reverse complement.
ACCACCACCAAATGCCACTGCTACCCACTGCACCACAGCCATACAATCACCACCAACACTTCAACCACCACCACCACCACCACCAATGCTACTGCTACCACCAATGCAACCACAGCCAATACAATCACCACCACCACTACCACCAACACTACAACCACCACCACCACCACCAATGCCACCGCTACCACCACTGCAACCACAGCCAATACAATCACCACCCTTACAACCAACACCACCGCCACCACCACTGCCGCCAACAACAACACTACCACCACCATCACCGCCGCCACTACTGCCGACAACACTACCACCACCACCACCACCACCCCAGCAACAACACCAGCGCCATCGACTCAGACTAATCCATAAATTGGTAGCTTTTTTCATAAAAAAAAAAAAGGAAAATCGATCAGCCAACAACGTTCAATAAACACATCACCACCACCACCACCACCACCACCACCATCATCATCATCATCATCATCATCATCATCATCATCATAACCATCCCCATCATCATCATCATCATCATCACCACCATCATCATCATCATCATCATCATCCTCATCATTAAAAGAAATCATTATCATTATTATTATTATTATTATTATTATTATTATTATCATTATTATCATTATCTTTATTATTATTATTATTATTATTGTTATTATTATTATTATCATTATCTTTATTATTATTATTATTATTATTATTATCATTATCTTTCTTCTTCTTATTATTATTGTTATTATTATTATTATCATTATCTTTCTTCTTCTTCTTCTTTTCTTTATTATTATTATTATTATTATTATCATTATTATTATTATCTTTATTATTATTTTTATTATTATTATTATTATCATTATCTTTATTATCTTTATTATTATTTTTATTATTATTATTATTATTATTATTATTATTATCATTATCTTTATTATCATTATTATTATCATCGTTGTTGTTGTTGTTTTTCTTCTTTTTGCAGATACTTACAACAACAACAAGAACGGATTTCTTTCTTTCAACCCACCTACTGACACATTTTCTGAAAGGGTGTTCTGCTAAGTAAACACGTCTCTCAATACCTACGCACACAAGTCAGTCCACTTTCACTTTCCAGTGACTGAATTATCTCTTCCTTGGACCATTGAAATTGAAAAGCAGCTCTCGATTGTTTGTTTTGCATGCTTTGCTGCTTTTGTTGTTGTCTTTACAACTTTTTCTTTTTTTTTTTAATAATTCAATGATCGGGAGATCTTTGATTTAGCCTTGACAGGTCCTTTGCTCGCGCTTCTACATTACAATAAAACCTGTCTGCTAATTTCCTCTTCTATACAAGCCCAGATGAATCTAGAGCACCATCCTAACAACACTACTTCTCCTGCTCTCTCCACACACAACTACAACATCCCTCCGTGCTACCACAACACTGTCCTAACAACATCCCACGACACTACTACAACACCGTCCTAACAAAATCCCACGACACTACAACACCATCATAACAACACCCCATGACACTACTATAACACCATCATAACAACACCCCATGACACTACTACAACACCATCATAACAACATACAACAATACCTCACAACACTGCTATAACACCATCCTAACAACATCCCCACAGCATTGCTACAACACCATCCTAACAACATCCCACAAAACTACTACAACACCAACCTAACAATGTCCCATAATACCTCACAACCCTACTGCAACACGACCATAACAACATTATCTCTCCCACTCACTCCACACACATCTGCAACCACCCACAATACTGCTACAAAACTACCACAACACCATGCTAACAACATCCCATGACACTACTACAACACCATCCTAACAACACTATTTTTCCCACTCAGTCTGCACACATCTACAACATCTCACAACACTGCTATAACACCCTACAACACTACCACAACACCATCCTAACAACATTACTACAACACCAACCTAACAACTTCTCACAACACCTCACAACACTACTGCAACACCATCCTAACAACACTGTCTCTCCCACTCAGTCCACACACATCTAAAACATCTCACAATACTGCTACAGCACCATCCTAACAACATTCCACAACACTACAAGACCAACTTAACAATTCCCACAACACTACTACAACACCATCCTAACAACATCCCACAACACTACTACAACACCATCCTAGCAACATCCCACAATACCTCACAACACAGCTACAACACCATCCTAACAACATCTCACAACACTACTACAACATCATCCTAACAACATCCCACAATACCTCACAACACTGCTACAACACCATCCTAACAACACCCCACAACACTACTACAACACCATCCTAACAACATCCCACAATACCTCACAACACAGCTACAACACCATCCTAACAACACCCCACAACACTACTACAACACCATCCTAACAACATCCCACAATACCTCACAACACAGCTACAACACCATCCTAACAACATCTCACAATACTGCTACAACACCATCCTAACAACATCCCACAATACCTCACAACACTGCTACAACACCATCCTAACAACACCCCACAACACTACTACAACACCATCCTAACAACATCCCACAATACCTCACAACACAGCTACAACACTATCCTAACAACACCCCACAACACTACTACAACACCATCCTAACAACATCCCACAATACCTCACAACACAGCTACAACACCATCCTAACAACACCCCACAACACAGCTACAACACCATCCTAACAACACCCCACAACACTACTACAACACCATCCTAACAACGTCCAACAATACCTCACAACACTACTACAACACCATCCTAACAACACCCCACAACACTACTACAACACCATCCTAACAACGTCCAATAATACCTCACAACACAGCTACAACACCATCCTCACAACGTCCCACAATACCTCACAACACTACTGCAACACCTAACAACACTATGTTTCCCACTCACTCCACACACATCCCATAACATTACTACAACACCATCCTAACACTATCTCTCTCATTCACATCATACTGCAAAAACGGTCCCCAAGATGCCAAGTGCAACTTGTACCTGGTTGATATTGTGGATATAGGACGGTTAGGAACCAAGAAGCTAATATCTTCAATAGAGTAGCCCCAGGAATTTGCCTAAGGCATCAAACAGGTATTCATTTTAGAGAATTGTTCTCCCAACCTGTCTGGGAATTCTCTTTTCTAGGTTGAAAGTAGGGGACAATTACACCAGTGAGTTGTACATCAGACATGAATATTGCTTGACTTGTATGTTGTCATATTTCTGTAGGAATACTTGGCCATCTCTTTTACTCTTTTACTCTTTTACTTGTTTCAGTCATTTGACTGCGGCCATGCTGGAGCACTGCCTTCAGTCGAGCAACTAGACCCAAGGACTTATTCTTTGTAAGCCCAGTATTTATTCTATCGGTCTCTTTTGCCAAACCGCTAGTTTACGGGGACATAAACATGCCAGCATCGGTTGTCAAGCAATGCTAGGGGGACAAACACAGACACACAAACACACACACGCATATATATATATATATATATATATATATATTATATATATATATTATATATATATATATATATATATATATATATATATAATATATATATATATATATATATATATATATACATATATACGATGGGCTTCTTTCAGTTTCCGTCTACCAAATCCACACACAAGGCATTGGTTGGCCCGGGGCTATAGTAGAAGACACTTGCCCAAGGTGCCATGCAGTGGGACTGAACCCGGAACCATGTGGTTGGTTAGCAAGCTACTTATCACACAACTACTCATCGTTTCAATTAAAAAATTTGGAAAAAAATTTTGTCAGTATTAATATGGGTTTTGGAACAGGAATTAACATGAAATTTTTGATGGAATTTTTTTAATTGAAATCATTTAAAAACTGAAAATTTCAATCATAGAACCAGGAGTGGTGGTCTCAGGTGGGTTGGAATCAAAAGGATTAGGACAAACATGACGGAAAGATCTGGAAACTAAATCATGTGACGAGGATATTACTGTTGAAATACACTCTCTCTTTTACTCTTTTACTTGTTTCAGTCATTTGACTGTGGCCATGCTGGAGCACCGCCTTTTAGTCGAGCAAATCGACCCTGGGACTTATTCTTTGTAAGCCCAGTACTTATTCTAGCGGTTTCATTTGCCGAACCGCTAAGTGACGGGGGACGTAAACACATCAGCATCAGTTATCAAGCAATGCTAGGGGGACAAACACAGACACACAAACATATACACACACATATATATATATATATACATATATACGACAGGCTTCTTTCAGTTTCCGTCTACCAAATCCACTCACAAGGCATTGGTCGGCCCGGGGCTATAGCAGAAGACACTTGCCCAAGATGCCACGCAGTGGGACTGAACCCGGAACTATGTGGTTGGTTAGCAAGCTACTTACCACACAGCCACTCCTGCGCCTATATATATATATACACAACAGGCTTCATTCAGTTTCTGTCTACTAAATCCCTTCACAAGGCATTGGTCGGCCCGGGGCTATAGCAGAAGACACTTGCCCAAGATGCCATGCAGTGGGACTGAACCCGGAACCATGTGGTTGGTTAGCAAGCTACTTACCACACAGCCACTCCTGCGCCTATGTTTGTTTTAACCAGGCCTGGCCGACTCAAATTACATTGCAGGCCACTTTAATCACACAAAGTTTTTTGAGGGCAGCTTGTAAACTAACAGAATTGAAAGCATTTTGCTTTCTCATTCTGTTATTACAGTAATGAATGAAGGATTGGTGATTCAACATGAAATATTATCGTTGCAAAAACACTAGTAACTTTCTTTTTTTACTTTTCATTACAATCTTCAATTTTTGATAAAATTTTTTAAATGTTTGTTTAAATAAACCCATTTCAAGAAAGTATCAAGCGGGCCGCAAGATAAAAGTCTGTGGGTGCAAGTGTGGCTCTGTGGTAAGGTAGCTTGCTTAACAGCTACATGGTTCCAGGTTCAGTACCACTGCGTGGCACCTTGGGCAAGTGTCTTCTACTATAGTTTCGAGCCGACCAAAGCCATGTTAGTGGATTTGGTAGACGGAAACTGAAAAAAAAAAACCCGTCGTATATATGTATATATATATATATATGGGCACAGGAGTGGGTGTGCCGTAGGAAGCTTGCTTACCAACCACATGGTTTCGGGTTCAGTCCCACTGCATGGCACCTTGGGCTAGTGTCATCTACTATAGCCTCAGGCTGACCAAAGCCTTGTGAGTGGATTGGGTAGACGGAAACTGTGTATGTTTATGTGTTTGTGTTTGTCCTCCCAACACCGCTTGACAACTGATTTGGTGTGTTTACGTCCCCGTAACTTAACGGTTCAGCAAAAGAGACCGATAGAATAAGTACTAGGCTTACAAAGAATAAGTCCTGGGGTCGATTTGCTCGACTAAAGGCGGTGCTCCAGCATGGCCACAGTCAAATGACTGAAACAAGTAAAAGAGTAAAAAAGAGAGAAAGACACATGCGGCCCACGGGCCTCCGTTTGGCCAGCCCTAGTCTTAAACCTTTTCATGCAAACCCATCAGAGATCACCCCTGGTTCTCTAATATACTGTCTTTTCTTTCTCTCTTTTACTTGTTTCAGTCATTTGACTGCGGCCATGCTGGAGCATCGCCTTTTAGTCGAGCAAATCGACCCCGGGACTTATTCTTTGTAAGCCCAGTACTTATTCTATCGGTCTCTTTTGCCGAACCGCTAAGTGACGGGGACATAAACACACCAGCATCGGTTGTCAAGCAATGCTAGGGAGACAAACACAGACACACAAACACACACACACACATACACATATATATATATACATATATACGACAGGCTTCTTTCAGTTTCCGTCTACCAAATCCACTCACAAGGCTTTGGTCGGCCCGGGGCTATAGCAGAAGACACTTGCCCAAGGTGTCATGCAGTGGGACTGAGCCCGGAACCATGTGGTTGGTTAGCAAGCTACTTACCACACAGCCACTCCTGTACGTATGTATAAACATTTTGTTTTAAAATGATCTACATTGAATCCTTTCATTAAAATTTTATGTTAATTTATATTACAAACACCAGCTTAATTAATTAGGACAAAATTATTTTACGAAATATTTTAATATTTTCAAAATTAATTTTAACAAACTCAGTGTATTTCAACAGAAATATCCTCATCATATGATTTAGCTTCCAGATTTTTCCATCATGTTTGTCTAAATCCTTTTGATTGCAACCCACCTGGGACCAACCTGGTGCCACGATAGAAATTTTCTGTTTTAAAACCTTCTATGAAATTATAAAGCATTCTATCAAATTAATTTCATACTCTTTTATTCTTTTACTTGTTTCAGTAATGTGACTGTGGCCATGCTGCAGCACCGCCTTTTAGTCGAGCAAATCATCCCCAGGACTTATTCTTTGTAAGCCTAGTACTTATTCTATCGGGTCTCTTTTGCCGAACCGCTAAGTTACGGGGACGTAAACACACCACCATCGGTTGTCAAGCGATGTTGGGGGGGACAAACACAGACACACAAACATATACACATACATACACACATATATATGCATATATACGACAGGCTTCTTTCAGTTTCCGTCTACCAAATCCACTCACAAGGCATTGGTAGGCCCAGGGCTATAGCAGAAGACACTTGCCCAAGATGCCACGCAGTGGGACTGAACCCGGAACCATGTGGTTGGTAAGCAAGCTACTTACCACACAGCCACTCCTGCGCCTATATATATATATATATATATATATATATATATATATATATTATATATACACAAATATGAGAGAGAATCCACTATGTGGACGTTCTTACGCTAAAGATAGATCAGCAAGGGTCTCAACCACTAAGAATTGTTCTAAGAAAAATTTAGCACACTATGAACGTAAGCGAGCAGGACAAATGAAAAATAACAAAAATATAGATTAACCCCATACAATTGTTTCACTGATAATAAATTATGCAATTTTACTTACACAATAAATCTACAGATCATCAGTGAGATTCGTCATAAAATATAATTTGTCGAACTGCACGCCAGATATCAACACGAGGTCAAAAATACAAGTAGTTCGGCCGATTATATTCACAGTTATATTCAAATGCCCTCGTTCTAGTGCGCCAAATTCCCGGAAATAAATACTGCATAAGTAATTCACTGCAGTAGTTAACGCTGGTTTAAGAACATATTAATTTATAATTAAAGTCAAAATGAGAGTGAAAAAATTGGATATTAATTTAATAACATCAATTTAAACACCAGTGGCCTTGCGTATAAAAGACTGAGATTCAGTAAATATTATTAATACACAAATATGAGAGGGAATCCACTATGTGGACGCTCTTACGCTAGAGATAGATCTGCAAGGGTCTCAATATATAACAACAAAAAATTTATGTAGAGGAAATTATATCCTTATTTTAGAATTTACCATATAAACCCGACAATTGTTTCTATTGTATTAACATGTGAGTGTGTGTGGGGGGGTAAAATATTGAAATTAATATTTCTGAAAATATATGTTAACACAATGTTATCAAGGTTATCCAAAATTAGAGAAATTCAAAGTGAACATATGAAATATTTCTAGCACACAAACACATACAAAAAGAACGCTTAGAAGGAATTCAATCTAAGACATTTCTGTATTCAACTAATAGTGTGTATATATATATATGTATTTGTGTGTGTGTGTGTGTGTGTGTGTGTGTGTGTGTATCTACCAAGCTCACTCATAAGACAATGGTTGACCACGGCTATAATATAGAGCAGTGGTTTTCAACCAGAGTTCCACGGAACCTTAGGGTTCCGCCAGTACAGTCCAGGGGTTCCGCAGGAAGTTACAAAACTGCTAAAATCGGCAGTAATTTTTAATTCTCCTGTGCAGATATGTGTGCATAAGACTATTAAATTATTGCACAGGGGCTCCTCGAGCCAGTGGTATGTTTCCCTGGGGTTCCGCTCCAGCAAAAAGTTTGAAAAGCACTGATATAGAGCATCATCTGACAATGTTCATGCAGTGGAATTGAACCCTTAACCATGTGTTTCAAAAGTAAACTTCTTAACCATACAGCTACGTTTAATTTGATAATTAGATAAAAAAAAATGAAATCAATACATTTGTAAAATACAATATCTATATTTTGTTGAGAGCAAAATCCTATGGTTTACTGACTTGTTACACTGCCAGGGGATGTCTGGGTCAAATTAACCTGGACATTGCCGGACAGTATGAATTATATTATGCTCAATTAAAAGACTCCGCCGGTTACGACGACGAGGGTCCCAGCTGATACGATCAACGGAACAGCTGCTCGTGAAATTAACGTGCAAATGGTGAGCATTCCACAGACACGTGTACCTTAACGTAGTTCTCGGGGATAATCAGCGTGACACAGAGAGTGACAAGGCTGACCTTTTTGAAATACAAGTACAACTCATTTTTGCCAGCTGAGTGGACTGGAGCAACGTGAAATAAAGTGTCTTGCTCAAGGACACAACGCGTCGCCGGGAATCGAACTCACAACCTTACGATCATGAGCCGAATGCCCTAACCACTAAGCCACGCGCCCTCACATTATGCTCAATAAAACCTGAAGGACTGCTGGAAGAAAAAAAAGTGTCAAAACTACTGTAACCTCCTGATCAACAGCCAATGAAGGGTGTATGCCACAGTGCAAGCTCTGTATCAAAATAGGAACTAAATGCTCGTTAATGTCAAATAAAGATAGAATGTGAATAAAATTAATGCACAAGTAATTGATGAAAGGTTTATTAAGGACGGCATTATGAGTGGTGTAAAAAATAAATTATTGCCAATTAGCATTCCAAACAAACACTATATTATATTATAGCAGAGTTGCTGCTGCTGTTGTTGTTGTTGTTGTTGTTCTTGTTCTTGTTCTTCTTCTTCTTCCTCTTCTTCCTCTTCTTCTTCTTTCTCTTCTTCTTCCTCTTCTTCTTCATCCTCTTCTTTCCCTTCTCCTTCTTCACTCCTCTTCTTCCCCTTCTCCTTCTTCCCCCTTTTCTTCTTCTTCCTCTTCCTCATATTCTATTCTTTCTCTTCTTCTTCCTCTTCTTCTTCATCCTCTTCTTTCCCTTCTCCTTCTTCATCCTCTTCTTCCCCTTCTCCTTCTTCCCCCTTTTCTTCTTCTTCCTCTTCTTTTTCTTCTTCTTGTTTTTGTTGTTGTTCTTCCTCCTCCTCCTTTTCTTCTTCCTCTTCTTCTTCTCCTCCTCCTCCTCCTCCTTCTTCTTCTCTTTCCTTCTCCTCCTTCTCCTCTTCTTCTTCTTCCTCCTCCTCCCCCTCTTTTCTTCTTCTTCTTCTTCTTCTTCTTCTTCTTCTTCTTCTTCTGCTTCTTCTTCTTCTTCTGCTTCTTCTTCTTCCTGCTTAGCCCTAGGTTTGACTATGATACAGCAGACATATGATCATATGTTTCCCAGTTGTAACATTCTTGTCTTATAATTTTTCGAACACAAGGCATCTAAGAGTACATTATCTAATGTGTCCTTCCTTAAGTTGCTGTTGTTTAGCCCCAAGTACACATGATCTAACAAACCCATCAACAAAGACGTTCCGGTTGTGACCATCCAGTCATAGTATATCTTGGATTGCATTGACTATTGTGTTCTTCTTTCATGCTGGTGTTGTTGTTTAACCCCAGGTCAGCTCAGATCCAGTAGATGCATTCCAGCTGTGACCATCCTGCCTTTTATTCAGATGGGTATTTGGCTCATGATTGTAAGGTCGTGAGTTCAATTCCTAGCAGCGTGCTGTGTCCTTGAGCAAGACACTTTATTCCACATTTTGCTCCAGTCCCACTCAGCTGGCAAAAATAAGGAGTACCTGTATTTCAAAGGGGCCAGCCTTGTCACACTCTGTGTTGTGCTGAATCACCCTGAGGACTACATTAAGGGTAGGTGTGTCTGTGGAGTACTCAGCCACTTTTATGCCAATTTCACAAGCAGGCTGTTCCATTTACCAGATCAACTGGGACCCTGGTCGCCAAAGCTGATGACGCATCAGGTTTTTTATATATATATAAAGTGCATGGCTTAGTGGTTGGAGCATCAAGCTTACAACCACGAGGTAGCGAGTTCGATTCCAGGACCAGGCTGTGTGTTGTGTTCTTGAGCAAGACACTTTATTTCACATTTTGCTCCAGTTCACTAAGCTGGCAAAAATGAAGAGTACCTGTAATTCAAATGGGTCCAGCTTTGTCACACTCTGTGTCACACTGAATCACCTTGAGAACTACATTAAGGGTACACATGTCTGTGGAGTACTCGGCCGCTTGCACATTAATTTCACAAGCAGGCTGTTCTGTTTATCAGATCAACTAGGACCCTTGTCGTCATAACCAACAGGGTACTAGGTGACAGGTGACAGGTACTTTATTCAGACATAGTGTGTCTAGGAATTGAACCCTTAACCATGTACTTCAAAAGCAAGGTTCTTAACCACACAGCTATTCCTAATTTAAGAAAAGAAATCAAATCAACACATTTGCAAAGTGGAATATCTATATGGCTTGTAGTTGTGTTCCAGCTGTGACCATCTTGTCTTTTATTGTGGCATAGTGTATCTAGGACCCAACCACCTAATGTACACTTCTTTATTGCGTTCTTCTCATCATTAGTTTCATTTAGCCCAAGGTTAGCACTGATCAAGCAGGCCTATGATCAAAGGCGTTCAACTGATGACCATCCCAATTTTGGGAGTGGGGTATCTAGGACTACATTATCCAATGTGCCCATGTTATTTTTACTACAGTAGGCAGTAATTTGAAGGTGATTTAGCTGTTGTTTCTAGCAAGATGAGTGATCAAATAGAGGCGCCCTTGTTGGTTCATGTTGTGAAGGACAACACTGTTGTCATTGTTGTTGTTGTTATTGTGGTGGTGGTGGTGGTGGTGGTAGTAGTAGCAGCAGCAGCAGTAGTAGTAGTAGGTGGTGGTGGTGGTAGTGATAATGTTGGTGGTAGCAGTAGTGGGGGGGTGCTAACAATGGTAGTAGTGGTGGTGATGCTGGTGGTAGTAGTAGCAGCAGCAAGTAGTAGTAGTAGTCGTAGTAGTAAGCAGCAAGCAGCAGCAGCTCAACGTAGTAGTAGTTAAAGTAGTAATAGTAGTAGTTTAGTAGTGGTTTAGTAGTAGTCAGTTAGGTCAACAGTGGTGTGGTGGTTGTGGTTGTGACTGTGATAGTGGTAGTGGCAGCAGCGGCAGTGGTGGTGGTTGTGGTTGTGGTAGTGATGGTGTCGGTTGCAGTCGGGTGGGGTGATGTAGCTGCAGATGTTGTAGTTGTGTCTAATCAAAGTGTATTAAAAATACTGTGTACACTGGTATGACTCATTATGATGTATATTTATATACACCCACACATACGCCTAATATACACGTACATATATACATGCATATACATACATGCAGACACACACACACACACATGCACGCACATATAAACACATACACACCCGTATATATACATACAGACGAACGCTATAGAGACCACTACATGAATAACATACATAATTTATATACATATACGACGTTACTATGTTACATACATATAGGTACATTATATATATTACATATTTATTATATATGTACATATATATATATACATACATATATCATACATAACATCATATATATATATATATATATACATACACACCACATATATATATATATATTATATATATACATACATAATATATACATATATATATATACATATAATATATATACAGACATATACGTACATATATATATATATATATATATATATATATATACACACACATATATATATACATGTATATATGTATATATATATATATATATATAATATAGTCCTGTTTTTCATTTTATTTCATTGATACATATATATATATAATATATATATATATACATATCTATATACATACATATATATACACACATATATATACAACACACACACACACACATATATTAATATATATATATAGATATATATATATACATGTACAGAGACAGACATATGTATACACATATATATGCATTCATATATACACACACACATTCCTAAACACAATAAACATATATACGTGCACACACATATATACAAACATACGCAGGACATACACATGTACCCATTACTGAAAAAAATATATACACATAAATATATAGATATACATACATATATATGTGTGTATATATATATATATATATATATATGCACACATACATATACATATAGGCACATACACAAATACATACGTGCACAGACATATACACACACACATACCTACACACAAATACACACACGCACACATGCTCACCCACGCACACACACGGACGCCGCACACACACACACACACACACACACATCTCCTGTCTCTCATGCAAATTTTATTGGAACAAGGCGACACAGCTTAATTGAAGAATAGTGTCGTTTCCATGGCAATGTCTCAGAATGAAAGGCAATTAATGATTAATTATGATTGAAGTTAGTAATACGAATAATAATAAATAATAATAATAATAATAAGAATATAATAAATAATATTATTGTATCTTATTATTAGATTATTATTATTGTTTGTTGTTGTTTATTTTTAATAATAATAATAATATAATAATAATAATAATTAAATAATAAAATAATAATAATAATTATCATCATAATTTTATTATTATTATTATTATTATTATTATCAATTATTATTATTATTATTATTATATTATTGTTGTTATTTTAATAATAATAATAATAATAATAATAATAATAATAATAATTATCATCATTATTATTATTATTATTATTATTGCTGTTGTTATTTTTATTATTATTTATCATTATTATTATTATTATCTCATTATTATTATTATTATTATTATTATTATTATTATCATGATCATGATGATAATACTGATGATAATTATAATAATAATGACAATAATAGCAATAATTGTAATAATAATAATAATAATTCTTTCTACTATAGGCTCTAGGCCTGAAATTTTGTCGGAGCGAGATTGTCAATTATGATAATCTCTGTACTCAACTGGTACTTTATTTCAGTGATTCTGAAAGGATTAAAGGCAAAGTCGACTCCAACAGAATTTGAACTCAGAACGTAAAAAGATGAAGGAAATGCCTTTAAACATTTTGTCCGGCATGCAAAAAATTCTAGGAGCTTGCCATTTTTAATAAAAGATGCAGTATCTGGAACTGGCTCTCATGTCTATGCCCTGATGCAGTACCAGGCAGTGGCTCTCATGGTTTCTAGTCTTAACTGATTTCCCAACTGTTGCCCTCCAATCTACAAGGGCATGTAGTGACGCTACTGTGGAAGTTTCGGCACGCATGCGCAGAGTTGGATTACTTCTGGTAGGCCGCCGGAAGTTCCCTCATGCGCATGCGCAGAAACTGCAACCTGAAAACGTAACCGCTAAATCGGCCCTTTTTCGGAGAGCAGCACTAACGAACGGACGTGACTAAAACTTCTCTCAGAGAAAACCCTACGCATAGAGCAGCTCTCTTCGAAGCGGGAACGAAGACCGTATCTTCTTGGCGGCGAGCTGGCAGAAACGTTAGCACGCTGGGCGAAATGCGTAGCCGTGTTTCGTCTGTCGTTACGTTGTGAGTTCAAATTCCGCCAAGGTCGACTTTGCCTTTCATCCTTTCGGGGTCGATAAATAAAGTACCAGTTACGCACTGGGGTCGATATAATCGACTTAATCCCTTTGTCTGTCCTTGTTTGTCCTCTCTGTGTTTAGCCTCTTGTGGGTAATAAAGAAATAGGTATTTCTTCTGCCAGTACGATCTGAGTTCAAATTCCGCCAAGGTCGACTTTGCCTTTCATCCTTTCGGGGTCGATAAATTAAGTACCAGTTACGCACTGGGGTCAATGTAATCGACTTAATACCTATGTCTGTCCTTGTTTGTCCCTCTATGTTTAGCCCCTTGTGAGTAATAAAGAAATACGTATCTTCTTGGCTCACCTGAGTGAACATTTGTGTACAGTCCTGTAGATTTGGCTGCCAGTTCGCCCTTAAGAAATATATATGTATATATTTTACCTGTGAACCTGAAGAATAAAGTACTATTTATTGTTATCGAAGACAGCCAGATTTTTGGTTCCTTTTCTTCGACTTGTATGTGACAAGATAAGACCAGAGACCCCTCCACCAGCCATCTTATTACAGAGAAGGTTCATTCTCCCTAAACATTTTTGGCACAAATTCCCTGGGAAAGAATACTTTGCACTTTGTGCTCACTTTCCTTTCTAACTGGAAGTTAAAAACGTCAATGCAGATAGATAGATAGATAGATAGATAGATAGATAGAGAGAGAGAGAGAGAGAGAGATAGAGAGAGAGATGGATAGATAGATAGATGGATAGAGAAAGAGAGAGAGAGAGAGATATATAGATAGAGAGAGACAGACAGACAGACAGACAGACAGACAAACAAACAGACAGACAGACAGACAGACAGACAGATAGATAGATAGATAGATAGATAGATAGATAGATAGATAGATAGATAGATAGGCAGGTAGGTAAATAGATAGATAGAGAGAGAGGGAGATAGATAGATAGACAGACAGACAGACAGACAGACAGACAGACAGACAGACAGACAGACAGATAGATAGATAGATAGGTAGGTAAATAGATAGATAGGTAAATAGATAGACAGACAGACAGACAGATAGATAGACAGATAGACAGAAGATAGATAGATAGATAGATAGACAGACAGTGAGCTTCAGTACATTTTCTGTTTCCCAATTTCATTCATGAGGAACAGCTTAGCTGAAGGTTATAGTAGAAGAAACTTGCCTAAGGTACCAGTCAGTGAGAGAGAATACGAAGTTGCATCACCAGGAAGAGAACTTTGTATTCATGCAGCCATATCTCTTTTACTCTTTTACTTGTTTCAGTCATTTGACTGCGGCCATGCTGGAGCACTGCCTTTAGTCGAGCAAATCGACCCCCGGACTTATTCTTTGTAAGCCCAGCCTTATTTATCGGTCTCTTTGCCGAACCGCTAAGTGATGGGGACGTAAACACACCAGCATTGGTTGTCAAGCAATGCTAGGGGGACAAACACAGACACACAAACACACACACACACACACCACACACAATATTATATATATATATTATATATATTATTATATATATATATACATATATACGACAGCTTCTTTCAGTTCCGTCTTACCAAATCCACTCACAAGCATTGGTCGGCCTGGGGCTATGCAGAAGACACTTGCCAAGATGCATGCAGTGGGTGAAACCCAGAACCATGTGGTTGTTTAGCAAGCTACTTACCACACAGCCACTCCTGCGCCTATTTTATTACATATATACGACGGGCTTCTTTCAGTTTCCGTCTACCAAATCCATTCACAAGGCATTGGTCGGCCCGGGGCTATAGCAGAAGACACTTGCCCAAGGTGTCACGCAGTGGGACTGAACCCAGAACCATGTGGTTGTTTAGCAAGCTACTTACCACACAGCCACTC
>NW_021835436.1:0-7500 GCF_006345805.1 Octopus sinensis | reverse complement strand
TTGACAACCGATGCTGGTGTGTTTACATCCCCCGTCACTTAGCGGTTCGGCAAAAGAGACCGATAGAATAAGTACTGGGCTTACAAAGAATAAGTTTCGGGGTCGATTTGCTCGACTAAAGGCAGTGCTCCAGCATGGCCGCAGTCAAATGACTGAAACAAGTAAAAGAGTAAAAGAGAGAGTTCCTTTTAAAACGATGCCCTTCCTAATGCCAACCCCTTTACAGAATGTGCTGGGTCTTTATTATGCCCACTGGTATATATTAAGAGAATGAAGGAGGGTGTGATTTGAACTTGCGACCTCAAGGTTCAAAATTCCCAGTTAGTACCAAACCCTCGTCAAGGCCAACCTTGCCTGTCATACTTTTGGAGTTGATATAATAAAGTACCAGTTATATAATGGGGGGGGGGATTTGAACTCAGTTCCATACAGAGCATGTGCAACTAAATACTACATAACTCTAATTGCCATCTCCTCTACCAATTCGACCAAATATACTACACACACACATACACACACACACATTCACACACACACACATTCACACACACACACATTCACACACACACATACACACACACATACACACACACATTCACACACATACACACATACACACACTACACACACACACATTCACACTCACACATACACACACACATTCACACACACACATTCACACACACACACATTCACACACACACACATTCACACACACACTACACACACACACACACATACACACACACATTCACACACATACACACATACACACACATACACACACACATTCACACTCACACATACACACACACATTCACACACACACATACACACATACACACACACACATACACACACATATACACACACACATTCACACACACATACACACATACACACACACATTCACACACACATTCACACACACACACATACACACACATACACACACACACATTCACACACATACACACACACATACATACACATATACACATTCACACAACACACATTCACACACACACATTCACACACACACATTCACACACACACATTCACACACACACATTCACACACATACACACACATTCACACACACACATACACACACACACATTCACACACACACATTCACACACATACACACACACATACACACACATACACACACATATACACACACACATTCACACACATACACACACACACACACACACACACACATACACACACATATACACACACACATTCACACTCACACACACATACACACATACACACACATACATACACATTCACACACACACACATGCACACACAGAGATTCACACAATCTCTCTCTCTCCTCTCTCTCTCTCTCTCACACAGTTACACTGACATACACACATGCACACACACACACACACAGATTCACACAGCCTTTCTCTCTCGCACACACAGTTACACTGACACAAACACACACACACACACAGATTCACGTAGTCTTTCTTTCTCTCACACACACAGTTACACAGTCACTCACAAACACAGTTACATCCATACATACACTATCACACACTCCCACACTTACACACTCAAATGCCACACATACACAGTAACACACAAAATCACACACACATACATAGTCTCACATACACACACACACACATGCACTGTCACACACAAACATACTCAGTTTCACAGTCACACATACACATTCACAGACTCAGTGACATATACAGAGAAACGCACACACACACACACTGTCATACAATCACACACACATACATACAAACATAGTCTCACACACACACACATGCACTGTCACACACAAACACACTCAGTCTCACAGTTACACATACACATTCACAGAGTCAGTGACATAGAGAAATGTACACACACACTGTCATACAATCACACACACATACATACACACATTGTCTCACACACACACACATGCACTGTCACACACAAACATAGTCAGTTTCACAGTTACACATACACATTCACAGATTCAGTGACATACACAGAGAAACGCACACACACACACACACACTGTCATACAATCACACACACACACACATACACACACCCACACACATTAACAACATTACAAGAGGCCAAACACTCCACCATCACAAGCAATCTTCTGCAATGTGGAGATAGTAGACAGATCATTGTGAGTCAGTAACTGTATCAATAGATCAATATCATATATTTCTTTCACCTTTCGAACGTAAGCTGATCAATATTTTAACTGCAACTTAAAGTATTGACGTAGGAGGAAGGGGAGGCAAAAGAGAGTGAGGAGGAACAGTGCAAATGTGAAAGTGAAAGTAGAAGAAATGTGTGTCTGTATTTGCGTAAGTGTGCATGGGGGCGTGTCAGTGTGTAAGTATGTATAGGTGTATATCTATATGTGTATATATGGGGGCGTGCATGTTAGTGTGTATGTGTGTGTATTGGTGTATGCATACATGTCCGTATATCTTTGTGTGTATGAGTGAGTGTGCATGTAAGTGTGTGTGTGTATGTTGGAAAGTGTGTGTGGGGCATGTGGGTGTGTCTGTGTATGTTGGTGTATGTATACATGTGTGTGTATATCTTTATGCATGAATGTGTGTTATACGTGTACGTAATATATGTGTGAGTTGGTGTACATACACATGTGTGTGTGTGTCTGTATGTGTATGTCTGGGTACATGTATGAATGTATAGTGTATGGTTGTGTGTGGCATACAGTATATGTGATATATATAGTGTATATATGTATGTGTATGTATATAAGTTTGTGTGTGTATAAATGTGTGTATATCTGTATGTATATTAGTGTTTGTATCTGAATGTGTGTATACTGTATGGTTGTGTGTGGAGTATAGTGTATTTATATAGCTATGTGTGTGTGTGTGTGTGCGTGTGTATATATACCTTTGTGTGTATATGCATGGAGGTGTGTGTGTGTTTGTGTGTATTTATGTATGTGTGTGTGAGTATGTAAATGTGTTCATGTATGCAGGTACATATAGTGTTGTGTATATGGGAGCAGTTGTGTATGTGGGTGGGGGCGTAGGCGGTACTTGTGTGTGAAGATGTACGTATGTCTGTGTATTGTGTCTGTAAATCTGTACATGTTTTGAACATATGTGTGCATCAAATGTGTGTGTGAAAGTTTGTGTGAGTGTGTGTGCAGAGAGAGAGACAGAGAGGAGATAAAAAGATAGGAAGATAGATAGATAGATAGATAGATAGATAGATAGATAGATAGATAGATAGATAGATAGATAGATAGATAGATAGATAGATAGATAGACAGAGAGAGAGAAATAGATAGATAGATAGATAGATAGATAGATAGATAGATAGATAGATAGATAGATAGATAGATAGATAGACAGACAGGCAGATAGATAGATAAATAGATATGTGTGCATGTATAAATATATATAAAGAGAGATAGATAGATAGATAGATAGATAGATAGATAGATAGATAGATAGATAGGTAGAGATAGATAGAGAGATTGATAGATAGATAGATAGATAGATAGATAGATAGATATAGATAGATAGATAGACATATATACATACATACATACATAGACAGGCAGATAAATAGATAGATTGATAGATAGATAGATATATAGATTGATAGATAGAGAGTTGATAGATAGATAGATAGATAGATAGATAGATAGATAGATAATAGAGAATAGATAGATGATAGATAGATAGATAGATAGATAGATAGATAGATAGAATAGATAGATAGATAGATAGATAGATGATAGATAGACAGATATGTGTGCATGTAAAAATATATATATGTACATATAGTTTAACATTAAGGATAATCTCTTAATAAGGGATCTTAACAAGAAATTATCGGGTAGCTAGCGTGAAAACCTCATAAAAGAAAGAATTCGAAAATAATTTTTTTCTTTGAACCAAATTAATTATATCTATATTGTATAGAGGGCATTAATACACATAAATCCTCACACTAGGAGGGACAAAGTCATTACTACCAAAATTATACTAGTATAGTGTGAGGCATTTATGTGTAATAATGCCCTCTATACAATATATGTACATATATATATGTTTGTGTGTATATATATATACATATACATATCTATGCGTGAATACATACACACACATAACCACCCACCCACCCACCCACACACACCCACACACACCCACACACATATAGTTAAAGTAGAAGCAGGAAAGAAGAGGTTTGTCGAAGTCATACAACATGAAGATCAGAGACTTGAAGTGTTCCGGATTGCCAGACAGTGGGTGTCAGAGAGGATCGAGATATTGTAGGAGAGAAGTGAGTGAAGATGGTTAATGGTATACTCTCTTTACTCTTTTACTTGTTTCAGTCATTTGACTGCGGCCATGCTGGAGCACCACCTCTTAGTCGATCAAATCGACCCTGGGACTTATTCTTTGTAAGCCCAGTACTTATTCTATCGGTCTCTTTTGCCGAACCGCTAAGTGACGGGGACGTAAACACACAACAGCATCGGTTGTCAAGCAATGCTAGGGGGACAAACACAGACACACAACATACACGCACACATACATATATATACATATACATATAACGACAGGCTTCTTTCAGTTTCTGTCTACTAAATCCACTCACAAGGCATTGGTCAGCCCGGGGCTATAGCAGAAGACACTTGCCCAAAATGCCACGCAGTGGGACTGAACCCAGAACCATGTGGTTGGTTAGCAAGCTACTTACCACACAACCACTCCTGCACCTATTTATATATTTATATATGACGGGCTTCTTTCAGTTTCCATCTACCAAATCCACTCACAAGGCAATGAATCTGTCCCCATATCCACTAAGTATGGGGACAGATTCATTCAACATTCTCCTTCCCCACCAAAATGTCTGATATTGTTTCTGGGAGAATTGTTACTCTTTTACTTGTTTCAGTCATTTGACTGCGGCCATGCTGGAGCACCACCTTTAGTCAAGCAAATCGACCCCGGGACTTATTCTTTGTAAGCCCAGTACTTATTCTATCAGTCTCTTTTTGCCAAACCACTAAGTGTCGGGGACATAAACACACCAACATCGGTTGTCAAGCAATGGTGGGGGGACAAACACAGACACACAAACATATACACACACATACATACATATATATATATATACATATATACGACGGGCTTCTTTCAGTTTCCATCTACCAAATCCACTCACAAGGCTTTGGTCGGCCCGAGGCTATAGTAGAAGACACTTGCCTAAGGTGCCACGCAGTGATACTGAACCCAGAACCGTGTGGTTCGTAAGCAAGCTACTTACCACACAGCCACTCCTACGCCATGTATGTATGTATGTATTTGACATGCTTCTTTCAGTTTCCATCTACCAAATCCACTCACAAGGCTCCGGTCAGCCCAAGGCTATAGTAGAATACACTTGCCCAAGGTGCCACGCAGTGGGATTGAACCCGGAACCATGTGGTTGGGAAGCAAGCTTCTTACCACACAGCCACCACTTGCACGCATAAATATATAAATATTGAATTACATATATGTTAACAGTCTTCCATTTTATTGTTATAATATTCTAAAGGATATTTATATAGATTTTTTTTTGACTTCATAACATTTTATGATATTTGTAAACATTAATGTCACTACACATACAATACGGTCGTGAAAAGAAACGGCAGCTGTGCGACACGTTTCACCAATCTCTTTTACTCTTTTACTCATTTACTTGTTTCAGTCATTTGACTGCGGCCATGCTGGAGCACCAGCTTCAGTCGAGGACTTATTTTTTGTAAGCCTAGTACTTATTCTGTTGGTCTCTTTTGCTGAACTGCTAAGTTATGTGGACGTAACCACACCAGCATCGGTTGTGAAGCAATGTTGGGGAGGGGGAAACACAGACACACAACATATACACACACACATACATATATACATACATACATAAATGTGACCGTGTGTGTACCGTTGGCGATTTTTTTTTTCCTCTGTCTTCCCTTCTCTGGATCTTTCCTTCTCCTATGTTTCCGAGAAAGAGCTCCGCTCGAAATGTTAAACCCTCCTTCTTTCCTGAGCGTCCAATAATACTATATTTGTTCCACGTCCTTGCGTTGTTGTGTTTTCTCTTTGTGCTTTCATGTTTGGATTAACTTTACATACATATATATATATATGTCTACCAAATTCCATCAAATGCTAGGGTGTGACACTTTTTCACACAGCTGTCCTCATCCATTCGCAACACATGACCATACCAGCGCAGTTGTCTCGCTATATATATGTATAGACATGGTTCCAGGTTCAGTTCCACTGCATAGCACCTTGAGCAAGTATCTTCTACTATAGCTGTCCAATTCATGCCAGCATGGAAATCAGACATTAGATGATGATGATGAAGATGATAACACACACACATCATATATCATCCCTGACGATATAACAGAAATACTGGTGTTAATTAATCTAATTAATCTAAAAAACAAGTATTGACATTAGAAGGGAAAAATTAAAGCATATTTTAGCCCAGGGATTGAAAAAATAGACACAGAATGGTCCTTTGTATAATGTGGCTGGACTTTCTCTGCAGCTTAATTTATACTCAGATCCTGTGGAGCCATTCGGTGCATGACATCGTGAAAGAACCATATTTGAAGATGATGGTATATGATGATGATGATGATGATGTGTGTGTGTATGTGTGTCTGTGTGTATATGTGTCTGCTTCTGTGTGTGTGTGTGTGTGTGTGTGTCACTGTGTACATGTGCCAAGTGTGTGTGTGTGTATGTGTGTGTGTATGTGTGTGTGTGTGTATGTGTGTGTGTGTCGGTGCCTGTGAATGTGTGTGCATGCATGTGTGTGTGTGTGTGTGTGGTGTGTGTGTGTCCGCCTCTGTGTGTGTATGTGTGTTACTGTGTACATGTGTGTGTGTGTCTGTGCCTGTGAATGTGTGTGTATGCATGTGTATGTGTCAGTGCCTGTTACATGTGTGTGTGTATGTCTGTGCCTGTGTATATGTGTGTATGCATGTGTGTATATCTGTGTGTCTGTATGCATGTGTGGGTGTATGCTTGTGCGTGTATGCATGTATATATGTTTATGCATGTGTGTGTGTTTGTGTATGTGTGTGTCTGTGTGTGTGCATGAGTATGTATGCATGTGTGCGTGTGTGCATGTGTGTGAGTATGTGAATCCAGAGAAAGAGAGAAAGTGTGTGTGTGTGTGTGTGTCTGTCTGTGTGTGCATGAGTATGTATGCATGTGTGCGTGTGTGCACGTGTGTGCATGTGTGTGTGTACGTGAATCCAGAGAAAGAGAAAGTGTGTGTGTGTGTGTGTGTCTGTCTGTATGCATGTGTGCGTGTGTGCACGTGTACGCATGTGTGTGTATGTAAATCCAGAGAAAGAGAGACAAGGAGAGAGAGAAAGGAGGAAGAAAGCAAATGACATGTCAAGCTGGCTTAAAGTTCAGATTCTTATGTCAAACACTCAAAACAATCTTCCCC
>NW_021835435.1:7500-39942 GCF_006345805.1 Octopus sinensis | reverse complement strand
GATAGATAGATAGATTAGATAGATAGATAGATAGATAGATAGATGATAGATAGTAGATAGATAGATAGATAGATAGATATATGATTATTGAAGATAGAGATAGATAGATATCCGATGGACAGGAATACTCGAGAAATATATAGGAGTGTCTAATAGATATTTACAATTACAATCCATGAATGATATCTATTTCATTATTCAATTCTTGTTTGTAAGTTTACGAGTGTATGTGTAGATATACGTTTATATATATATATATACCTACATATATATGACCGTATGTATAAATACACAGATATATATATATATATATATGTTGTGTGTGTGTGTGTGTGTTTTATATATACATATATATATATACATAATTATATATATGTACGTATATATGTATGTATGTATGTATGTATATGTACATACACCCGCCTTCATCTTTAAACATATATTTATACACATTTGCACGTACATATGTATGTATAGTAGGCACGTGTTTCAGGCATTGTTGATTAAATCACGTGAAAACATCAAAGATTTCACCATAACCTGGTCCTCTGAGGAATATATCCTGGTTTTATTGAAGATTTTCCCCTTTGTTCTCTGGCCTTCGTACCTGCATGTTTGCTTTTTTTGTTTTTTGCTTTGGTGTGTGTGTGTGCATATTTCCACATCTGTTTTTCTATCCTCCTTGCTCTACCTCTCCTTATCTCTTTCTAGCTCTCCCTCTTTCTTTATATACATAGATGTATTGAGAAATAAACAGATGAGTACGTCATGCATATGCTTATATATTAGTGGGCCTTCTGTATTGACATATATATAATATATATATGTATGTATGTATGTATGTATGTATGTATGTATGTATGTATGAATGTATGTATGTATGTATGTATGTATGTATGTATGTATGTGTGTATGTATATATCCACTTTGTTTGTGTATGTGTGTATACACAATTACACATGTAGTCATGTCTCTCTATCTACCTACCTGTCCCATGCCATCTCTTATATGTTATCACTTGCTCTCTTTCTCTCTCTCTCCTCTCTCTCTATATATATATATATATATATATATATATATAATATGTATGTATGTATGTGTATATATATATATATATATAATATATATATAATATATATATAATAATATATTATAATATAATATATATATCAATATATATATATATATATATATGTATATATATGTATGTATGTATGTATGTGTATATATATACATATACGTATATGCTCATATAATATATATTATTTTATTTTTATTATATATGAACCTGTGTTGTTACGTGCCTGTGCATATGTATGTATGTGTGGTTATACGTTTGTGTGCGTAGTTGTAATTTTGTACCAGCCATAAAGAGAATATCAAGTTATGTGGTGGTCCCTACAGAATAGGTTTTGATGTTCCTGAAATCAGAACTTTTATATCAAATCTGACAGATGACATAATACAGAAGGATTACGTAAAAAATATCGCAGCAGGTTGTTTTCTTGCTGGTTGTGTCTTGATTTTACTTTCACCGAATGAATTGTGAATGGCGATAGAACTTAGAAACAGAACAAAAAAAATCTCTATATTCGTTGGATTGACAAAGTACCAATGTTTTTATAAAAAAATAAATGTTCACCTTTCCTTATATGACAATATCACTTGACTAAGTTCCTTCGATGGGATACTTAATCAAAAGCTGTTAGATTTGATCAAAGTTTTTATGTATATTAAAGAAAAAGTACAGAACAAAAAATAGCGAAATTGTGGGTTTTTATTACATGTTAGCTGATTAGCTGATTATTTCGACAGCGGTAAAATAACAATAACCACAACAACGACATCAACTACGAAAATATAAATCACATCAATTTGTATTTTTGTGAGGGTTTTGGGTTTTGTTTTTTCGTGGGAGTTGTAATTTGTTTTTCCCAGTCTCACGCTAGATCTGATTGAACACACATTATGATCAAAGATCTGAGTTAAAGTTGTTATTTCTAACATTTCTAGATGTACTATACTTCCATCGTGCTTCACATAATTATTAATAATAACAAAGCGAGAATAATCGCACTAAACATTGCCTTTATTTCACACAACTTCGTTTCTGTGGCCAAAACATTTACTCGACAGTAATTCTTGCATAGGAACCAAATGCTGGAATAGTGGCATTAAGAATCGTGTCGGCTCTGGTAAATTATATGAATCGGTGATTGTGAAATATGTTGATAGGGTGCCTGTAGGGTACGTTTTGATCTTCATGAAAAGAGAACTTTATATGACTTGTAGCAGATAGTATAATATAACAGGATGTAATAAAAAAAAAACATTATTGCACTGTATTGTAGCAAATTGCATTTTTGTAGTGTTTTGCTTATATTTTGTCCGAATATATCGTAAGGAGGGTACTTACAGCTTCCAAAAAACTTATGAACATATTCATGGAATTACTAATCTCCAGTCCGTGCGTTCGGCTTCAAAACTATACGCTTACGACGCTGAATGCTCTATGCTAACAGATTCTATTAACACAATAAGAGCGTGGTTTCAAAAAGAAAACTCCGCCATTAAATATATTTGCAAATGTTTTGACGCATCGAATGCAACAATTTCGTATGACTCGTGGTTTAATATTTAACATACACTTAGTTGAACAACAAGTGTGCATCAACATGCGGGCAATGTTATGGTTGCCCCTTAAACGCTGATGATACGTACGCAAACATTACGAGAGTCAAATTATCCATGAAGTCTCTACGTTCTTGTACTATAAAGAAATGGAGGTCACAAGTTTGTACTTACCGTAATCACATGAGGTGATAGTCAAAGGGGGTCAAATCAGGAGAGTAAGTTGGGTGGTTTACCAATTCGAAACCAAAGTCGCGTATTTTTCGTGAAGGTTCATGTACTGTGTGTGCTGCTGCTTTGTCCTGAAATAAGAGGACACCTCGTCTCAGTTTTCTACTGCGTTTCTGCTCCAAAGTTCACGCAGTTCGTTAAAACAGAGACGTTGATGGTGCGATCCTTTGGCAGGAATTTAATAAGACCTACTCCGCATAGATTCTAACCAGAATAAGCAACAGCAAAGCTTGACATCCCATACGCCGTAGTAATTATACCAACTGACCATACGCAAACACGGTATTCATTTATCGACCGAGAAGAAAAAGTAAAGCAGTTTGAAATCTGCGGAATTTGAAATCAGAACGCAGAGTATTGGACTGGTAGAAATACTGCAAATCCTTAAAATTCGCCGCCATTTCTATACGTGTGAAATTTTAAATCACATTTGTTTTATTTCCGCCGGATGAGCAAAATATTGTTTGTAGAAATTTCAAAGACGAATAACTACGAGAACAAATGTTTTGAATTAGCCAAGGGCTATCCTGGTGTTAATGAGGGACCAGAAATGCCATCGCAATTGTTCATAAACGGCTATCATATTATCAGTTATAGCTGCTACCACATCATTAGTAGATATTGTATTGATTACATTAGACTGATGTTGTTGAAGTCTGTTAGTATTAGTTAGTGGCATTGCCTTGTTGTAATAACCGTATTACTACAACTGTAATGGATGGATTTCGATTGGTATTCTACGTCTAATGTATCATATTATTGCAGGAAGGAGTTATAAAATGTGATAATGGAGGATTATATAAGTTACATGAAATAGAAGAGATACTACATATTGAATATTTATCAATAAACCAGTCCATGTTTATCGCTACACAATCCTCACATCCTATTAATATGGCGTACTTTGCTAGGAATTCATGAGTAATATCTCTTTGAGGACATTCGTTTCATCTACTATTAGACTAAATTAACACTTCTATGCCACAGCAATGGTGCATATCTCGTGTTGGTGATTTTCTCAGAGTTAGTTGCGGCTAATTCAATGTTATTGGTGACCTTATTTCAGATACTTTTGCATCATTAGGTAACCGATTTAAAGAGAAAATAATTTGGTGCTGCATGGACAGTAATATTATAATGATATAAAGCATTATAGTACAATGGATTTGATGTTAGTAATATCGAAGAAATAACAATGTGTCTTTGTTGTCGTATTATGTTACTATTGACTACCTTTATTCGATTAGTGAGTGTATGGAACCACTGAAATAAAAGAATGGACATACTCAGCAAGTTAAATAATGGACACACTGTGTTTTCATAATTACACGCTCATAAAATATAACCTTACTGTCTGAAATCGAAGCTCATGAAACCAAGCTCTGGTAACAGACTCAGTGTGGATGAAACGGACGCGGGTTGTTACGAACGACAGAACTTGGTTTTACAGCGATATATTATTGTACAGAATCCACTTTACATCGCAATTTGACATAACGTCGAGAAATGGATCGGTCTGGTTACGGAGAAGAAGCGACGTGCAAATTTCATATCTGCGCATCTTTTGATTTTCATTCAAATCGTGTGGTACCCATTTGTCAAGTTTTTCCATTCTCCGATCGCATGCATATGATTGCAGGTAGTTTCCTGGCTAACTTGAAGTTCTTTTGACAGTTCTTGAGTGGCCTGACATCGATCTTTCTTAATGATGATCTTTAATTGACCGTCATCGATGACAGATGGGCGTACACTATGCTCACGGTCTTCAAGGCTCAGAACTCCACTGCGAAATCGTTTAAACCATTTTCAAGCTGACCACTCACTAGTCATTTCATTGATATCGTGAGGAGTTTCGGCTATTTTATGTCCTTTTTTTGGAGTTGAATAGAAAAATTGCTCGAATATTGCGCTTTGGCAGTTCCATTTCAGATGATTATAACAACGGTGAAAAAAATCATGGTTAAATCATTGATGCATTTGGGCAAGTCTGTGTCTGTATTATCAGGCAACTTCAAAAAATAAAGTTTTTAAAAAATTCAAACCTTTGCAAAAATTCGGTGCAATTTCTTTATCGTTGAAAACGTTGGTTGGTTTCGGCTCAACCTGATACATTGTATCACTGAAACGTGTGATGTCTTATATTATTAGTATACCTATAAATATCGGTTTGAAAGCTTGGCACAATGCCAGCAATTTCAGCAGAATGTTTAAGTCGCGTACATTAAGCCCAGTCCTCAACTGGTAATTTATCGAATAGTATACCATATAATAATGGCTGTTTGTTGCCCTTCGCTATTGGAATATATCATATAATATATTATAGAATTTTCTATAGTTTATATAATTTGAAATATCTGAATTATATTGCGTTATAATATTTAAATGTTTATCGCATTATGTTATTGCAATTATAATTAAATATTTTATTGCAATTTAACTAGACCGCCTTTTGTAATCCAGTCTTAAAGCCAACTTCATATATAATATTTAATACATTCCGTATATACATCAGGTTTAGCTTATAGTAGACTTCACCTAAATTACTGTTACTGCTGCAGAATGATATTTTCAAATCGTGCGCAGTGCAGATTTCAATTAAAACACTATAACATTTAACTACAGTATAATTGAATCGCCGTTACTGTTCCACAGCAGTGACGTACATTTATTGTCAAGGAGGGATTTCTTAATGTTCATTCATTCTATTAATGCCTTTTCGAAGTTATTATACATTTTCTATATTAGTCTATCAGAGTTAATTAAAATACCTCATTTATTGTAATATTGATTTCAAATATTGACACAAGGCTAACACATTTGGTGGAGGAGGCAGCTAATGAATTACACCGACTCTGGTGATCAACTGGTACTTATTTTATCGATACATTACCTATGACCCATAGCAGAACTTCCAAGTTTGACTCAAAATTTCACGTTATTTCTTTGTTTCTGCCAATGAAAAAGTTGCAGTACTCGCTATTTAAGTTTAAATAAATATTTTCCTTCTTTTCTCTTTGGTTATTGTAGACGTCAGTGATAGGCGGATGAATTGTTGTAGGATCAGTGGATAGACAGACAGTCATATGTAGGTAGGTAGGTAAGTAGACAAGTAGGTAGGTATGTAAATATCTAGATAGATAGATAGAAAGATAGATAGATAGATAGATAGATAGATAGATAGATAGATAAAGAGATAGATAGATAGATATGTTTCTTTATTAGCCACACAGGGCTGCACACAGATAGAACACATTACAAGGTAGAGCTTTTCTTTTGAAGGTTTAAAAAAAAAAAAAAAAAAAGAGGAGTTTCGATCAAAAGGGATCGTAAAAGGAGAGAAAGAGACAAAAAAGGGGGGGGTTAAAAAAAAAAAAAAAAAGGGGGAGAGGAAAAAAAAACTGATCAATAGGGATCGTTATCACAGAAATGTCAATATGAAGTGTAAAGGGGAGGACAGGTGAGGTTTACCCGTGGAAAGAAAAGCCTACGGAAAAGACCACGGTAACCTCGGTCAATGAAGTCACATTTTATATTTCTATTTTTTTTTTTTTTTTTTTGCAAATAAGCAACTCTCTGTTTTCGATTTCTGGTTCATAGGACTATGCTCAAGGTGGCTTCGTCATTCATACGTGCCATTCTTGCTACATTCACCCATCTTTTTTTAAAACATTCGCTAGACAAAACTTGCCTCTCTACTCTCACTTTCCTTTTCAAGTGGTACTTGAAGAAGTTGATGAGAGATTGACCAGAGAGGAAAGTGTTTGTCTCCAATCCTTTCAGACGCGTCCACCAGATACATTCTTTCGCCATAGCCACAAGGATGATGAAAATAGCTCTTCCTTCCCGTTTGAAGGAAGGAGGCGTGACAATATTGACGATAGACTCAGCTGATAAACCGACTCGTCCCACACGTGACAGCAGTTTTCGACATAAGCCCACAGGTCGGAAATTGTTGGACACTGAACGAGTGCGTGCAGAACGGTTTCGTCGCTCTGACCGCATCTCGGGCAGGTCGGCCCCGTGTTTCTCGAGCCGTGTCTGTAGAGCTTATCCCGAACGGGTAGCGCTTCTCGGTAGCACTGCCAGGCCAGGGATCTCTGGAAGTTGTCCATGGGCCTGGCCCGAAAGTCGTCCCGAACAGGCGGGTCAGGTACTCCTCGTCGACGTCCAGGTTCGCCCCGAGCTCGTCGTCGTACCTCCCCTCCACTAAACCCCTATAGAATGCTTTGGTTGTGTTGAAGTCACTTAAGGTCGACCCAGGACGGCAGAGTTGCTTGAGAGCAACGCGACACTCGCGGTGCCATTCGCCCTTCCTCGGCCTCTTTTTGATCCACGACTGCAGTTCGGTCATGCAGACGAGCTGCGGGAAAGCGTGCCTCACAAACGGCGACCACACCTGTTCACCGTCGTCTACATAGAGCCAGAGATGTCGCAGTCTCAGCGCGTGTCTGCGCATCATTAACCACGGCATGCCCAGCCCTCCTTTTAACGGGTGTTGACAGCAAATGGATCGCCTGACCATCGGGACGCATCCTTTCCACAAGAAGCGAAAGAGGATGCGTTGTAGTTTGGTGATGGTAGGGTCGGGACAGGGTACGACGGTCAGGCGGTAGTAGATGACGGACGCGATGTACGTGTTCGCCACCTCCGCTCGACCTTTTAGGGACAGTTTCCTCTCGGCCCATTGCCGGGCGAGAGTGACCACCCTACTCGTTATCTCGTTATAGATAGATAGATAGATAGATAGATAGATAGATAGATAGATAGATAGATAGATAGAGATAGATGGATAGATGGATAGGTAGATAGATAGATAGATGGATAGGTAGATAGGTAGATAGATAGATAGGTAGATAGATAGATAGACAGACAGACAGACAGACAGACAGATAGACAGATATATATATATATATATAGATAGATAGATAGATAGATAGATAGATAGACAGATAGATAGATAGATGGATAGGTAGATAGATAGATAGATAGATAGATAGATGGATGGATAGGTAGATAGGTAGATAGATAGATAGATAGACAGACAGACAGACAGACAGACAGACAAACAGACAGACAGACAGATAGATAGATAGATAGATAGATAGATAGATAGATAGATAGATAGATAGATAGATAGATAGATGGATAGGTAGATAGGTAGATAGATAGATAAATAGATAGATAGATAGGTAGATAGATAGATAGATAGATAGATAGATATATAGACAGACAGACAGACAGACAGACAAACAGACAGACAGATAGATAGATAGATAGATAGATAGATAGATAGATAGATAGATAGATAGATAGATAGATAGATAGATTTATCACTTCGTTCATGCCAACCCCACTCCCCAACTGCTAATTATTTTACCGATTCCCGAAAGGATGAGAGGCAAAATCGCCTTCGGTCGAGTTTCAACTCACAACGTAACGATGGACGAGATGCCAATAAGCAACTTGGCAGGGCGTGCGAAGCATATTGGCCCTAGAATCTCACCGCATTAAAAGATTTAATGACATCCTTAAGGATTTCGATATCGGATACAATAACGCAACAACAGAAACACAATCAATGAAAGAAATATGATAGCCTTCATTTGCCTTATTCCTTATTACACTGAACAACAGCAATATAATGGTCACATTTGTTGATGAAGAGAGTTTTCAAAAACTACTTTATGATAATGAGTAATAGCAGGTGTCTCTCCATACTAATGATTTATATAAATTTGATAAATGGCATGCAAAAGAGAACTGTATTTTGACATTTTCAATTATTTATGTAACATTATGAATAGCCTGACATCAACTTGAATTACAATTTGATGTTGTTTAATGAATATTTGTCGAAACAGAAGCCGAAGTCTTTTTTTTATATTGTGTTCTTTTAAAAAATTTTTCATAGAAAAGAATTTGAATGGTTCTTGCCTGAAGGATTCAACGCAGGTTTATTACATTCAAATATGAAGGTCTGCATATGATACATGTACTCTTTGCTCTTTTACTCTTTTACTTGTTTCAGTCATGTGACTGCGGCCATGCTGGAGCACCACCTTTAATCGAGCAAATCGACCCCGGGACTTATTCTTTTGTAAGCCCAGTACTTATTCTATCGGTCTCTTTTTGCCGAACCGCTAAGTGACGGGGACGTAAACACACCAGCATCGGTTGTCAAGCGATGGTGGGGGGGGACAGACACAGACACACAAACACACACACTCACACATATATATATATATATATATATACATATATACGACAGGCTTCTTTCAGTTTCCGACTACCAAATCCAGTCACAAGGCATTGGTCGGCCCGGGGCTATAGCAGAAGACACTTGCCCAAGATGCCACGCAGTGGGACTGAATCCGGAACCTTGTGGTTGGTTAGCAAGCTACTTACCACACAGCCACTCCTGCGTATATACATATGTATATATGTATATATTAGTCAATTTAGGGTAGCAAAAAAATTCAATAGAAATTTATCGCTACCAGCGGCCTGGTGGAGAAGAGAAAATAGTCAACGACTAAATATATATATATAACAATTTAGGAGTGACCCTAACAGGTCATTCGTCCACCAGAAAGAGCAGCCATAACTCACACCGCCAAGTAGTAGTAATTCAGAATTAGGTGAAAATTTAAAAACATTTACCCAACCCCATTCATCTTTTAGACGTTGCAACGTTTCTGTGTCATTAATGATTAAATTAGCTTAATTAAATTAAATTAAGCCAATCTACCATAGGTTACACTTCATCAGTAAAAAACCTGGGAGAGACAATATACACGAGGCGTCTGTATCGATGCCTACGGAATATAGTCTTAAAATTTTCAAGACTGACGTATTCGCGCAAACTTATCAGCAGTAAATATAAACTGCCGATTCATCTCAGAATTATTCAGAAAATTATCAATTAGTCATTTAGGGTAGCAAAAAATTCAATAGAAATTTATCGTCTACCAGCGCCAGGCCTGGTGGAAAAGAGAAAATAGTCAACGACTAAATATATATATATAACAATTTAGGAGTGACCCTAACAGGTCATCGTCCACCAGAAAGAGCAGCCATAACTCACACCGCCAAGTAGTAGTAATTCAGAAATTAGGTGAAAGTTTAAAAACATTTACCCCATTCATCTTTTAGACGTTGCAACGTTTCTGTGTCATTAATGATTAATTAGCTTAATTAAATTAAATTAAGCCAATCTACCATAGGTTCACTTCATCAGTAAAAAACCTGGGAGAGACAAATATACACGAGGCGTCTGTATCGATGCTACTACGGAATATAGTCTTAAAATTTTCAAGACTGACGTATTCGCGCCAAACTTATCAGCAGTAAATATAAACTGCCGATTCAATCTCAGAATTATTCAGAAAATTATCAATTAGTCAATTTAGGGTAGCAAAAAATTCAATAGAAATTTATCGCTACCAGCGGCCTGGTGGAAAAGAGAAAAAAGTCACGACTAAATATATATATATACAATTTAGGAGTGACCCTACAGGTCATTCGTCACCAAAAGAGCATCCACATGACACACACCGCACCGCCAAGTAGTAGTAATTCAGAAATTAGGTGAAAATTTAAAAACATTTACCCCAATTCATCTTTTAGACGTTGCAACGTTTCTGTGTCATAATGATTAAATTAGCTTAATTAAATTAATTAAGCCAATCTACCATAGGTTACACTTCATCATAAAAACCCTGGGAGAGACAAATATACACGAGGCGTCTGTATCGATGCTACGGAATATAGTCTTAAAATTTTTCAGACTGACGTATTCGCGCCAAACTTATCAGCAGTAAATATAACTGCCGATTCAATCTCAGAATTATTCAGAAAATTATCATTAGTCAATTTAGGGTAGCAAAAAAATCAATAGAAATTTATCGCTACCAGCGGCCTGGTGGAAAAGAGAAAATAGTCAACGACTAAATATATATATATATTATACATATGTGCGCGTGTGTGTTTGTGTATAAAATGGTATTTATATAAACTTAAAGCTTATTGCGATAGCCGTGCGATGACTAAGGAAAATAGTTTAATAGTAGGGTTGAAAAATGTAGACTTTTCTATCCGCATGGGACTCGAACCCACATCTTTTTGTTAACGCGACTAAGTGTGTTATCATTCGCATCGAACTAAATATATATAAATATATATAGGTGTATATATATATATATATATATATATATATAAAAAACGGGTAATAAAGGGAGGTTTCTAAATCGAGGGTAACGTCAAGGAAGTTAGCTTTGGTTAAGTTCGAATCTAAGGTAATTCTAAGGCCTAAGTTTTTAAAAAAAGTGTAAAGGTTTTTCCGGAACCCATCCGTGGTCCTGGGGTTTATTTTGTGGATATATATATATATTAAATATATATATATATATTGACTCCTTTACATTAAAAGAAAAAACAACATTTTTTAGACCCTGGTACTTATTCTATCGATCTCTTTGCAAAACCGATAAATTGCGGGGACGTAAACACACCAGTATCGGCTGTCATATATCTATTTTACTGTTTTTCTGTCTGTTTATATCAACCGCTTGACAGCCGATATCGGTGTGTTTACGTCCCCGCAATTTATCGGTTTTGCAAAGAGATCGATAGAATAAGTACCAGGGTCTAAAAAATGTTGTTTTTTCTTTTAGTGTACAGGAGTCAATTCGTTCGACTAAAAATTCTGCAAGGCGGTACCCCAGTATGGCCGCATTGTAATGAATGAAACAAATGAAATTAAACCGATAAAAGTCCTGTTTATACGCAAGAATCAAATGCTTTCTTTCGCAATGGCTATAAAAACCAGTCCTACAAGAGATACTGAAAATGTATTGCACAAATAAAAAATACCAATTTTATTTATCTTTTCTCGTTGTTATTATTTCTTTTGCTTTATTTTTCTTTTTTTTTTGTTTTCTGGAGGGTGGAGGATTGGATAATTAACATCATGAAGTGAATACCCATGAAATTTAATTACACAGTCAAAGTGTTAAATTAGGGTGTAATTGGTAATTGGTTTTACAGAAAAAAAAATTAATTCCATTGTGTCTGTATAAAAAAAAAATGTCTGACATAGGTTTTCACGTAGACAGCTTTATAACTGTTATATGAGTATTCCTTATTTATTGCTTGCCGTTATAAGACTGTAGCCATGCAGGGTATAGCCATCCTGAGTTCTAGACAATCAAATAAACACCTGTATTTTTTACAGTCTGGCAGATAATTCTCTTTAAGTGACAGTCTACTTATCTCAGTTCGAAATATTTTCTCTATTTCTCTAAGTTACTGGTCATCAAGAGATACATTGTAGGCAACAAATTCTATGGTTACATTATATAGTATAACAGCATTAATCCCACATTCTCAAATTCTCTTTTCCTTAAGAAATAGCTTAGTAGTATTCCCTCTAATAAAATATGTCAGCCCACGACGAATAAATGCGAACGCTTGTATGAGGAAACGTGATACATATGCGGTACTATTTCGTATTCCAGAGGTTTGCGATATTTCCCAAAGAGATGAGAAGATTAGATTATTTCTTTAGCGGTATTTCTACAAATATTCTATACAGACCAAAGCCAGCCTGAATGTTTGCTACAACGTTTCGAATCGAAACGTCTGATGTAAACATTATTTGTTTACATCTGACATCTCGATACTAAACTTTGTAGCAAAAATCAATGCTGGCGATGGTTTCTATGGAAGAAGATCTATAGAAAGAACATTCAGAAAATAATGTAAAAAGCATTGCTAACGCAGTAGAACATGGTGTTGACTTATAAAAAACATTTAAAATAATTTATAGAATGTCATGGTTGCGTAACGAAATACCACGTATCTACAAGTCATTAGGGAAAATTAGAAGTCACCAAAAATCGAATTTCTCTCTATTGGATTAAAAAGGTATTTAGCGGTTGAGAATTAATATTTGACATATAAATGGGTTTTCTCAAATGTTGGTGACCGAGATATCGATTTTTATCGGGTCCATGTAGAGAGGTCGCTGTGCACAAAGACATATACACTGAACCCACCCAAGTCATTAAACATGCTACACACCTTCTTGAGCGGGACTTCGGAGTACGGAAATTGAGGTCCAGTAAAAACTATAAACTAACAAATACTTATTGAAAGATACATGTTTATTTATAAATGTAAAAATACAAGAGTCGTAATAGTTGAAAATAATACGGAATGGCGCTCGACCTGTAAATAAAATAGAAAACATGTTTATATAAGCATCAATAATCGTTTTCTACTAAATCCACAAGGCCCAAAATTTTTAGGGAAGAGGGACTAGTCGATTACATCGACCCCAGTGTTTCACTGGTTCTTAATTTATCGACCCCGAAAGGATGAAAGGCAAAGTGGGCCTCGGCGGAACTTAAACTCAGAACGTGGAGACGGGCAAAATACCTGTTTTTTATTACCCACAAGGGGCTAAACATAGAGGGGACAAATAAGTACAGACAAACGCATTAAGTTAATTATATCGACCCCAGTGCGTAACCGGTACTTATTTAATCCACCCCGAAAGGATGAAAGGCAAAGTTGACCTCGGCGGAATTTTGAACTCAGAACGTAACGGCAGACGAAAGACGAAATGCCGCTAAGCCTTTTGCCCGGTGTGCTAACGATTCTGCCAGCTTGACGCCCTTTTAAGACGAAGAATTACCTATTTCTTTATGAATTCAGTCTAATTATAACTTCATTCAAGGTGTATTACTTTTAAACAAGTTAGCAAACACAACAATATTGAGATATATTATTGTTATTAGTGATATTACAATATCTTTGCTTGCATTTGAATATCAATGCCACTACTGTAGTAATAGTGCAGACGATGTGGTATTAGAGTAATATTACGTACCCTATTCTGCTTACTGTGACTCATACCCTGAAATCAAAGCAAAAATGAAATTTAAGTAGTAAAATGTGATATCTAAACTCCAGTCGAAATTATATATCTACCATATTTTTCTAAATATTCTGATGCCATGCATACTGTAACAAGCAGAATTTGAATGTTGTCATACAAAACTTGGTGTAAATATTTGCGAGAATATATCGCATGTATTACGATGCAAGGCTGAAAATGATTTTTCGGGCTGCTGAGGGTATGATTTCCAGTATTACAAACTACCATGATGAACAGGAACCAAAAGCACTTGTTCGATTCATTAGTTCCATGTGCTTGCGTCTGAGGAGAGAAAATAATGTCGAAACATGTGTGCCAGAGTCTGCATACACCAATGGATTTAGTGTGTTCTAGGCGCAGGAGTGGCTGTGAGGTAAGTAGCTTGTTTACCAACCACATGGTTCCGGGTTCAGTCCCACTGCGTGGCACCTTGGGGAAGTGTCTTCTACTATAGCCTCGGGCCGACCAAAGCCTTGTGAGTGGATTTGGTAGACGGAAACTGAAAGAAGCCCGTCGTATATATGTATATATATATGTGTATATGCGTGTGTGTGTTTGTGTGTATGTGTTTGTCCCCCTAGCATTGCTTGACAACCGATGCTGGTGTGTTTATGTCCCCGTTACTTAGCGGTTCGGCAAAAGAGACCGATAGAATAAGTACTGGGCTTACAAAAGAATAATTCCCGGTGTCAAGTTACTCGATTAAAGGCGGTGCTCCAGCATGGCCGCAGTCAAATGACTGAAACAAGTAAAAGAGTAAAAGAGTAAAAGAGTAAAAGTAAAAGAGTAAGCATATGTTTGTCTGAAAGGAGTTGTTTTCCGATGATGAAAGTCAATCATCGTTTAACGTATTCGTGTTCTAATTTGCTAGAACGCATCAGTAAATCATTGCTCTTCACTCTGCATATGGCAATTTAAAATAGATGTTGATGTTTTACTCTTACATGTTGTTTAAGAAATCCAGAAATAAAATTGCGGATACAAGAAATTTGCACGTAGAGATCCATAAATATATTACATTGACTTTTCTCTTTGGTTCTTTTATTCTCATACGTGGAAATATATATGTACAAGGCATACGTAGATACACACACAGCCAGTCACAGGCACATAGCTGAGAGTAAACACGCACACACACACACACACATATGTTTAGTGTGTCTGTGTGCGTGTGTGTGTGTATCTGAGTATGTATGTATACTCTTTTACTCTTTACTCTTTTACTTGTTTCAGTCATTTGACTGCGGCCATGCTGGAGCACCACCTTTTAGTACTTATTCTATCGGTCTCTTTTTGCCGAACCGCTAAGTGACGGGGACCTAAACACACCAGCATCGGTTGTCAAGCAATGCTAGAGGGACAAACATAGACACACAAACACACG
This sequence comes from Octopus sinensis, assembly GCF_006345805.1. Lineage (NCBI taxonomy): Eukaryota > Metazoa > Mollusca > Cephalopoda > Octopoda > Octopodidae > Octopus > Octopus sinensis. The sequence continues at coordinate 24,757 of NW_021835435.1, read as the reverse complement.
CATACATATATATATATATACATATATACGACAGGCTTCTTTCAGTTTCCGTCTACCAAATCCACTCACAAGGCATTGGTCGGCCCGGGGCTATAGCAGAAGACACTTGCCCAAGATGCCACGCAGTGGGACTGAACCCGGAACCATGTGGTTGGTTAGCAAGCTACTTACCACACAGCCACTCCTGCGCCTGCGTATGTATATATATATATATATATATAGATGGGTATATGTCACATATTTATACATATATGTGTGTGTGTTTATGTATGCATATATGTATGTAGTTTAATATATAGGTACGTATTGAAATTTACGCATTTTATCGCTTTGAAATGCAGCGCCAAAGACGAAGCGTCCTGTCAAGGAGAATTTAACTAAGAGAAATAAATTATTACCGGACACATCTTAGAAAACTTTTTGTGGTAATATTGGGAACATCGTATACTCGCTTGGTTAATACAAGTTGCAAATTTGCCGAAGTGTCTGGAATAAAACACAAAATATATTATCATTTGCAAATAATCGTCCGAATTCTTAGGGTCATTTTCTTTTCATTTCGATTTCGTTTTCTTAGATTCGGTAGGGATCAAGTTACTTACATTTTTCGTAATCGAAATGCATAACATTAACACCCTGTTATATTGTAAGTATGGTCGAACCAATTCTACTATATGGCTCAGAAACCTGGACGTTATCAAAGAAGCTTGGGAGACGGTTGGATGGAACTTACACTCGCCTCCTTATGAGAGCTCAAAATCTCTCGTGGAAGCGTCATCCAACCAAAGTACAAATATATGGGAAATTACCACCTGTATTATCTCTTGTGAACGGTAGAAGAGTCCAGTTTGCTGGACATTGTTGTAGAACTGAAAGCGAGGTAATTGCGATACCAGAGGGCGCACACACTCCTACCTTGATGTAATCTCCAAGGATACATCATCATCATCATCATCATCATCATCATCATCATTGTTCGACCGCCAGACTTCACGGTCCATCATCGCATTACGGAGGTCCTGTTGCTAGATGCCTGTATCCCTGGAGATTACATCAAGGTAGGAGAGTGTGCGCCCTCTGGTATTGCGAGTAGATGGCTTCCATGGGAGAAGAGTAGAAATTACTTCTTTTTCAGCTCTACAACAATGTCCAGCAAACTGGACTCTCCTACCTTTCACAAGAGATGACACAGGTGGTAGTTTCCCATACATTTGCATGTTGGTTGGATGGCGCTTCCACGAGAGATTTTGAGCTCTCATAAGGAGGCGAGTGTAGGTTCCATCCAACCGCCTTTCAAGCTTCTTTGATAACGTCCAGGTTTCTGAGCCATATAGTAGAATTGGTTCGACTGTGGCTTTGACTATTTCAAGTTTGAAGTCTCTACTTAATTTGATGACCAGATCTTATGCATGTCATTACAGGCTGACCAGGCCATACCCTTTCTAGCAACAGGACCTCCGTAATGATATGATGGACCGTGAAGTCTGGCGTAACAAAGTAAATTCCATTGTCTCGACCACGGTCGAACAATGATGACGGTGATGTTAAAAAAAAAGACTCCGCCGGTTACGACGACGAGGGTCCCAGCTGATACGAATCAACGGAACAGCTTGCTCGTGAAATTAACGTGCAAATGGCTGAGCATTCCACAGACACGTGTACCCTTAACGTAGTTCTCGGGGATAATCAGCGTGACACAGAGAGTGACAAGGCTGACCCTTTGAAATACAAGTACAACTCATTTTTGCCAGCTGAGTGGACTGGAGCAACGTGAAATGAAGTGTCTTGCTCAAGGACACAACGCGTCGCCGGGAATCGAACTCACAACCTTACAATCATGAGCCGAATGCCCTAACCACTAAGCCACGCGCCCTCACTCGACGGTGATGTAATTATCTTCTCAATCAGCCTTAAATTTGTTATACAGCTAATACCGTACTGCATAGAGGAGCTGGTAAAGTACCGCTTAAAAATATAGACATTTACGAGGTTACTTTAATGGTGTCGCTCAAAGTGTATAATAATGCATCGGAGAATTTTCGATTCAGAGATTGTTTGGTCCTGCCTACTGTTATTCATGCAGATATATTTTACTTCAGCGTTGAAATGATTTATTTCATATCTCACGAAGGTTTTTAAAATAATTTCTTTTCAAGTAAATGAAATAACGTATTGATATATATTTAGTTAGGTAAAATTCCTTTATGATATTTTCTATCGATACAGTATTGATTCGGGTATTATGATAATAACTTTCCATAGTTCTCTGAAGTACATGTAACCACTTAGATACTGAATCTAACATATTTTCTTAACCTTAATGCTTAGACCATATATATATATTTTATTTTATAGAAGGAGCTTCTACAGGACTAGAACTGTTTCATTCAAAAGAAATCATCGATGATTTCTTTTGAATGAAACAGTCCTAGTCCTGTAGAAGCTCCTTCTATAAAATAAAGTAATTTACTCTGCTATGTATTGAGTACCTTATTTACTGTGGTTAACCCCGACTCAACCCGGGACCTACATATATATATATATATATATATATATATATATATATATATATATATATTGTTAAAGCTAATCCAAACATGAAAACGCAAGAGAAAACACAACAACGCGAGGACGTAGAATATGTATAGTGTTATTGGACGCTCAGGAAAATAAGGAAAGAAGGAGAACTTAACGTTTCGAGCGGAGCTCTTCGTCAGACACATAGGAAAAGGAAAGATCCAAGGAAGGGAAGACGGAGGGTACAAAAATCGCCAACGGTACATATATACGGTCATATATATATATATATATATATATATATATATATATACATACATGCATATATACCTGTATTATACACACATTCATACACACACACATATTTATATATGCATCGCATATATATATTGTGCGTATATATGTATATATATGTATATATATATATATACGCACAATAAAATTTTCAAGGAATATTTTACAATAAAGAAAGTGGGTATGCGTTACGATGCATATATAAATATATGTGTCTGTGTGTGTGTGTGTGTGTGTGTGTGTGTGTGTGTGTGAATGTGTGTATAATACAGGTATATATGCATGTGTGTATGTGCATATACTGATATTGTCCTACCTGCATAATCTGATAGGTGGTATCATTCGAAAGCTACAGCATTGCGCGTGATTTTTACGGCCAGCGTTGTTGTACAACATCAAATAGTTACAACGATACAATCCTCGTCATAATCTCCCTGACTTTCTGTTCATTTACCGACCTTTCTCTTTCTCTATAAACATTTGCACACACAGACACACTCACACACAAACATATATATAGTGAGAGAGAAAGAGAGAGAAAGATAGCTAGATATATATATATATATAATATATATATATATATTATATATATATATATATATATAATATATATATATATATAAAAACACATAAGTATATACATATATGTATATATAATCCATATATAATGGTGTATATATATATATATATATATATATATATCGAGTGGATCTCCCTGTTTTCTAACTCCGTTATTTCTGTTTTCCTCTCTGTTGAAGAGCGTAGGCTCGAAATGTAAAAGGCAATCTCAATTCCCGAGCGTTAAACTAATACAGCTGTTTGTTGTTTACACACCCGTCTTCGTTTTGGGTTTTTTTGTCTTTTCTTTTTTTGTAAATTCTCACTATATCTATACACAAGCACATACGCATACTATAATATAACCTATCTGTACCTCTGTGTGTATGTGAATGTGCGTGCAACTATAAATATGATATCGTTTATAGAGATATGAATTGTATTATAATGAACAGTAGTAAGATTATATACCTGCAGGGATATGCATGTTCATTAAACTCTTTAAAAGAGACAGGACAATTGGCATTTGCAATAAATCCGCAATCGAATGTCGCAGCCACTCCTGCAAAACAAAATGTTTCTGTCAAGTATTTGAAGTGGTTTTTCGTAATGGATTGAATATTGCTACAAAATATACCACAAACCATGTAAATATTTTCCGTGTCTGAAACGAAACTGAGGAAAGCTAGATTATTGTTTTCATGCTGCCGAAATAATAACACTGCGTGAGAAGACTTTTATTTTTATTTTCATTTACATTTTGGTCAGTGTTATTTCGTATTCGCATCTATGTAGATATGAAAGGACTACTATTCCCTTTAAACTTTGCTTTTGTTACATGGTTATCAATATTTTGAAACTAACCTATTTTCTATTTCATTTCAGACAGATTCAGCGCTGCGCCTGCTGAAGCTGGCATATTGTTATAGCAAATATTCTGCTCAATCGTGGAGGCGCAATGGCCCAGTGGTTAGGGCAGCGGACTCGCGGTCGGAGGGTCGCGGTTTCGATTCCCAGAGCGGGCGTTGTGAGTGTTTATTGAGCGAAAACACCTAAAGCCCCACGAGGCTCCGGCAGGGACGGTGGTGATCCCTGCTGTACTCTTTCACCACAACTTTCTGTCACTCTTACTTCCTGTTTCTGTTGTACATGTATTTCAAAGGACCGGCCTTGTCACTCTCTGTGTCACGCTGAATATCCCCGAGAACTACGTTAAGGGTACACGTGTCTGTGGAGTGCTCAGCCACTTACACGTTAATTTCACGAGCAGGCTGTTCCGTTAATCGATCAACCGGAACCCTCGTCGTCTTAACCGACGGAGTGCTTCCATCATTCTGCTCAATATCAAAGATTTGCTTGTCAGTTGCTTGACCTTAACAACTTGACTATGTCCCTTAGTGACTGACAATATGTGCAACTCTGATCATGAGCAAGAGTAGTGGGGAACCATCATAATCATTTGTTTAGAGCGATTCTTTGGGATTTGAATAGATATAATAAATGCAAAGTTTGAAGGAAATATAACCGATTTTCGTATTTTCTACGAATAACCAAACAGGAAATAACAATTGCTACCCAAGTTCAGCAATCGTGTTGCACAGTGAAATGTGTCTGATGCGGGGATTTTATCTGTAAGCCTTTATAAATATAGTTTAATCCTCACTAATTGACAAAGTTTTAGAATTATATCAACTCCGTTATAGAACGCTCAAAATCATTGTACATGTACACATGGAATATTTTGATAGTGTTTTCACACATATTCAAGGAAACCAATTTTAAGAAGGGCAATGTGTTGTGTTTCATTTAACAACCCTTTTTATTATGGGGACAAAACCTGAAATATCTAAGTAGTTGGTTAATCGATAACGTCGCATTCAAGTGCTCAACTTGTATTTATTTTACGGTTGCCGTAAGGATGAAAGGCAATTTCGACTTCGGCGGACCTTGAACTCGAAACGTAAAGACGGACAAAATGCTTAACAGCATTTCGTCCGGGATACTTCTTACTTGCCAATTTAAAATGTTTCTCTCTTCTAAAGTCACACAACCTGAAATTTTGTGTTGAGAGGTTTAGCAGATGTCATCGACCGCAGTATTCAAATATTTTATAGACAACGAAAGGATGAAAAATAAGAGTGACTTCGTTTAAATTTGAAAATAGAACCTAAAAGTGATGCTAACGAGTGTGCCAGTTATCCACCGTATGTTTCGTTAAATAAAGTACGGGAAACTTTCAAACTTTGGAATGGAATGGAAGCACTCCATCGGTTACGACGATGAGGGTTCCGGTTGATCCGACCAACGGAACTGCCTGCTCGTGAAATTAACGTGTAAGTGGCTGAGCACTCCACAGACACGTGTACCCTTAACGTAGTTCTCGGGAATATTCAGCGTGACACAGAGAGTGACAAGGCAGGCTCTTTGAAATACAGGTACAACAGAAACAGGAAGAAAGAGCGAGAGAAAGTTGTGGTGAAAGAGTACAGTAGCGATCACCACCATCCCCTGCCGGAGCCTCGTGGAGCTTTTAGGTGTTTTCGCTCAATAAACACTCACAACGCCCGGTCTTGGAATCGAAACCACGATCCTACGACCGCGAGTCCGCTGCTCTAACCACTGGGCCATTGCGCCTCCACCAAACTTTGGAATACATTGGCATGTAAGATAATGATGGACGGATTTTAAAATAATATCATATAATTTACTGTCAATGTGTCCTGAATAACAAATATCGTTTACAGTATTTAGTGACACAATTCAGCATATTTGCAATGAACATATGAAATGATTTATAATAATACGTTCTCCTCTACAGAGTAAGACTTTGCCTTTCATCCTTTCGGGGTGGATTAAATAAGTACCAGTTACGCACCGGGGTCGATATAATCGACTTAATCCGTTTGTCCCTCCTTGTTTGTCCCCTCTGTGTTTAGCCCCTTGTGGGTAGTAAAGAAATAGTATTTCGTCTGCACCGTGCGTATATAAATAGATAGATAGATAGATAGATAGAGAGATAGATAGATAGATAGATAGATAGATAGATAGACAGACAGATAGACATACAGATAGATAGATAGATAGATAGATAGATAGATAGATAGATAGATAGATAGATAGATAGATAGATAGATAGATAGATAGATAGATAGATAGATAGATAGATAGAGGCGTCAGAGTGACAGAATTAGAGAACTGTTACATTGGTGTGCAACGTTCACGAAAATATAGAAATTCATATCACATGTTACATACCGAAAAGAAGAAGTAAAACATACGTTGATACTTTCATCGTGAATATCCGTACTGAACAAAACGATGGACAATGAAATGGCCGCCAGTTTAGCTTGGATCTACCTGCAGACGTGTCCTGCAACAGGTGGTTTCTGTCACTAGAATAATTAAAAGAATTGTTCGAAGTTCTGTCACATCATTTTCTCGTGTTTATGCTTTGAATGATTTACATGAAACAATGACACGTCAGCTTTTGATGTACATCACGTTTTGAAAAAGTTGCTTTCCTTTATCAGTAGATTTGTTGAAGCAGGAACTTCATTGTGTATATATTACCTACTGACGACCAGCAAAGACGCAGAAATTCTAAGTTAGCAATACCACCAACGCTGCTAGACGCCTTTCCTCTTTTACTGATATACATCTGCACCTGTTAGCACTATGCCTATTTCTTTACTACCCACAAGGGGCTAAACACAGAGAGGACAAACAAGGACAGACAAACGGCTTAAGTCGATTATATCGACCCCAGTGCGTAACTGGTACTTATTTAAACGACCCCGAAAGGATGAAAGGCAAAGTCGACCTCGGCGGAATTTGAACTCAGAACGTAGCGGCAGACGAAATACCGCTAAGCATTTCGTCCGGCATGCTAACAATTCTGCCAGCATTATACCTCCACACGAGAACCTGTCTCAAGTCGAAGAATTCAGTTTTGAGGCTTTCTGCAATATATCCATGTTAAGTAACATATACAGAATGCTATTTTGAACAAATACTATTTCGGTTGATAAAAAGGAATATTGATGAACCCCGCCACCTTTTTGTGGCACTAGGTATTTGCCAATGAATGTTTTTTTTTCTATATTATTAAAGGTTAAATTTGTCTAAGTATGCCGATGACATTGAATACTTGCTGCTGATGACATGTAAAGATACAGAAATAAGGAGTTAGCAATTCCACTGCAGCTGTTGGACACTCTCCTGCAGCTAATATTTCTGTGACGTTTAGCCCTCTACGAGCTACACGAAATGTTCTCTCGAAAACGAACAGTGCAGTTTTACGTTCTATTCTATATTTTTGAGAAGAGAAATTACAATGGACTGATAAGTGTCCTCGCCTCGTTTATTGCTACCACAACGTTTTAGCTGATGTACTTTGCAGCCTTCGTCAGGTCTTGGATAAGAGTGCGGGCTACTAACCCTCCGATTCTGAGTTAAATTCTAGTCAGGGAGTTGGGAAATAGTATCAAGGGGAAAAATAACATCAGCAAAAGAGAATACCTTAGCAAAGAGAAGAGGGTACCCAATTAGTCAAATAAAGGGTTGGGTTCGAAATTCCACCTGAACACCGGATGAAAGCTGCTAGGGAGTAAATCAGCCGAAACATTGTGGTAACAACAAACAAGAGGAGGCCACCTATCCGGCCATTGTAAATAATGTGCAGATTCAAGGTGGTCCATATTACACGCATATTGAACACGCATCGCAGAATCATACTATTTGGAATATTTTAACATATTTTAATGCTTATTTGAAGGCATGACTCCATCTTTGTATCTGATTGCGTGCGTTTGCGCAAGTCTGTCTGTGTAAACAATCGCATGATATTCGATGTAAATCTGTGGAAAAAATCTTGCATTCGAAACCCCATGGTTCCAGGTTCAGTTCTACTGCGTGGCACTTCTACTTTAGTCTCGGACCGACCGAACCCTTGTCAGTGATTTCAAACACGGAAACAGTAATAGGCCCATTGTTATATATATACATATATATATATATATATATATTATATATATATATATATATAATATATATATATATATATATATATATATATAATATATATATATATATATATATATATATACACATATATATATATATATGTATACATATATGTATATATATGTATACACATACACACACTCACACACACACACATACACACACACACACATATATATATATATACAATATGTTACATTACTCGGTAGTCAAGATAAAACTCTGAGTTTCAGATGCCGAAGTGGAAATCCACAACACCATCTCTTCGGTTATCTGGCTATTTGAAAACGTTATGAAAAAATACCGTTAAATAAAGGGAAATTACTCTGTTATAACTCTGCTTGCCTGCGTACTTATACATCGGTCGCATTTTTCGTCATAAAAATTATATAAAAATACATAAAAAATATATAAAAAATATATAAAAATATATAAATTCTTCTTGGGACATAACGTAGAAAGCATGTTCTATCTGTTTTCTTTAGGGGACCAAAAACGTAACAGAAACTTAGTCACATGTGGGCATGATCCGAAAAGCTCTGTCCTTGTATTTAGACATGTAGTAGGGTCTAAGCTGCTTTTCCAGGTAAGCCATCTCTCCATGTCGCATAGACCGCACCTTCCGAAGAGATGGTGTTGTGGATTTCCACTTCGGCATCTGAAACTCAGAGTTTTATCTTGACTACCGAGTAATGTAACATATTGTATAGATAAATTTCCTCTATTTACATAATATTGAGGTCTCTTTCTTTCTTTTGTTATCTTACCGTTTTATCAATATATATATATATATTATATATATATATATATATATATATATATATATATATATATAATATATATATATATATATATATATATAATGTGTGTGTTTGTGTGACGAAGCTAATTTGTCCGGTCGTTCACATCTCAACCGATCAATGAATCGATTGACTAAACCTGTCAATGACGAACGTATAAAGATTACAAGAAGTGCAGTGACATTTAATATACTACAATAAAGCAAAATAATTTACGACCATTATGTATGCGTTGTCTTGTTATACATGCATATATACATGACGTATATAGGCATGTGGCCTCGTGGATCGGACGTTGCTAACAAGATCACTAGATCATAGTCCCAATTGCTGGAGTTGGTAGAGATTGGGCGTTGTTGGCAAAACACATTACTTCCCCTTGTTCGACGGTCGCAAATGCGGCAGAATCATTGCCTTTTGGGCAGAGATACTTTACTGTGTATCTTCTGACTCTCTATATTCTGAGTTCAAATCACTCCTGCCTGGAGGTCATGAGACACGTCACAAGTATTCATCCCAAATCTAGTCAGGGTAGCCAAATATCCAGTAATCTACTTAATGTTTAAGAAAGCCCGAATCTGTTCAGAAGGACGTCTAAATACTTGTAGATGCATTTCTAGATTGTAAATTATTTTGAGTACTAAATAAATAGGGAGCCGAGAAAATGTTCTCCGGGGAAAATTGCAGTAAAAATGCCTTTACAAGATCAAAGGTGTCGAGACCATATTTGAAGAAATATAGACTTTGTTTATTTTATATCACTGCTTTTACAAACTTGCCATAGTTGAGGTGGAGCGGCGTATATATATTCTTATGGATTAACATGGTCCTGGCAGGAGATACACATGATGAGGTCAATATTTTTTGCATTATGTATTCATTCTTTGGGTTAACGAAAATGCAGATTCTCTTATAAAGAAAATAACTACAAAAGGAATAACAGAATATATTGCAGAGTACGTCTTTATTGCAAAGTACATCTTTATGGCCGAGTACTTGCTTGCTTTTATATAGAAGCATAATATGGCCTAAGTTACAATGCACGCTGACATGGAAAGAGAGCATAAAATCTGTTTAGTCACACGTCGATATTCAGGGGATCGCATTGTATCTCAAGATGGGGTGTGGTGGTGGTGTAGTTGGTGGTGGGGAGTCACTTTCCCCAAAATACAACTTCGTTTTTCCTTAGACGAGTTCACATAAAGAATTTTGCTAACCAAATACAACCAAGAAATTTATTGATGAGAGTTTAATGCAAAATTTTACGATATACGACACATTATCTGATCCGGTATTCATTATTGCTGTTAGACAAATTATCATTTAAGCATGGTTGATATAGATATATGATATTGATACCTCGTGTGTTATTGCTTTAATATCCGAATTGATAGTGTCATATTACTTTGGCAAGTAACTATAGACACTGGTTAATAATTACACACCACTTGCCAAGTAATATTTCTAATGAATTCATATTGTAATGAACAGAATATATTGAATAAAAATAGTACGATGATTGCCTCAAATTGTTTTAATGTATCTACATTAAATATTTTTAATAGGAGTTTATTTTAGATTAATACTGCTTCAATTGCTTATAGCGGACATGAATATTACATTTCGTACCGTATATAGTTTTAATACTTCAGCCAGAGTTCATTCAATCTGCCACAGATTTGAGCTCAATTTCAATTCAGCTCTGTCACAACTGCTCTGACACTGTAATAGCCGACATGTATTGTTGAGGTAGTGGAATGTTGCATACTTATTTAATGTTAGTCCTAGGGTTAGACAAAACAATATAGTTGGGTATCTTGGCTATCACATATACCACAAAAGCGACTGCTATCGCACTTGGGTTATTACAGTGAAATAAAAGTGATAAATTTACACTGCAGAAATAATTGAATCTCAGAGTTGTAATTCAACAAGTGGGTTACTGACCTCGTCTTCTTTACTTCTGCGGTTCTCCTGCATGAGGAATTCATCTTTTGTTGTATACTTATAATTAATCATATACCTAAATTATATACTTAGCAGTTAATTTCCAACTTCATCATAGGAAACGCAATATAAATGAAGGCACGTAGCAAAATATTACGCTCGTATATTTCAATGAATAATTTCTGTAAGAAGTGACACCGTTTTGAATTTCTGTACTTTGAGGTATTTTCGTAATTATAGAATTTGTAGGCTTTATGAAAGTATTTTGAAATTATTTTACTGTCATCATAAACTTTGGAAAAAATTAGCAGACGTATAAAATACATTGTGTATAGTTAGAGAGGATGAAGTGAGGACAGACGTAGGTCAGAAGAGAGCCATATATTTTCTTGATGTGTACCACCCTTCAGCTGTGTATTTCATTTCAGGACCCCAGTATATTCCTGGATGATATTACAATGAATACACTATATTAAATACTGATAGTGTTATAATTAAATCAAATTTTTAAGTGTATATGATAGATATATAGATAGATAGATAGATAGACAGATAGACAGATAGCTAGATAGATTGATTGATAGATAGATAGATAGATAGATAGATAGATAGATAGATAGATAGATAGATAGATAGATAGATAGGTGGATAGATAGATAGATAGATAGATAGATAGATAGATAGATAGATAGATAGATAGATAGATAGATAGATAGATAGATAGATATGTTTCTTTATTAGCCACACAGGGCTGCACACAGATAGAACAAATTACAAGGTAGAGCTTTTCTTTTGAAGGTTTAAAAAAAAAAAAAAGGAAGTTTCGATCAAAAGGGATCGTAAAAGGAGAGAAAGAGGACAAAAAAAAGGGGGTTTAAAAAAAAGGGGGAGAGGAAAAAAAATTGATCAATAGGGATCGTTATCACAGAAATGTCAATATGAAGTGTAAAGGGGAGGACAGGTGAGGTTTACCCGTGGAAAGAAAAGCCTACGGAAAAGACCACGGTAACCTCGGTCAATGGAGTCACATGTTATATTTCTTTTTTTTTTTTGCAAATAAGCAACTCTCTGTTTTCAATTTCTGGGTTCATAGGATCGTGCTCAAGGTGGCTTCGTCATTCATACGTGCCATTCTTGCTACATTCACCCAGATGGATAGATAGATAGACAGATAGATAGATAGATAGATAGATAGATAGATAGATAGATAGATAGATAGATAGATAGATAGATAGATAGATAGATAGATAGATAGATAGATAGACAGACAGATAGATCGATAGTCACACAGGTAGACATGCCAACAAAGTTACTAGTAGTATTCATAATAATGTAGAAAACGTATACTAAATTAACCTGAGAATAAGAAGATTAGAAGCTGTGTTCGTAGATGTTGTCAAGAATATCAATGTCAAACAATTTAAGACTTACGTCTCTACTGCTGCTACAAGCGATCGTGTTACAAATGAATATATTAGAAATGGCTATATATTATGTAACAGATGTTGTTTTTTGTTCAATAACACATTTGTTACATCGCGAAAATAATATATATATATATATGTGTGTGTGTGTTTGCCTGTGTGAATGTGTGTGCGTTCGTGTATATATACATATATATATATATATATATATATATTATATATATATATATATATATATATATATATATATATATATAAGCAACAAGGATATCCAGAGGTAATGCGGTACGATCGTTTCAGGCAACTCCATTTAATTGAACAATGTAAATATTACATCCATCTTAAAATGTAGAGGAATCTTCAGCTGCATGAAAATATAGAATTTAGTTAAATTCAAAGGATTCATTTGTATAGTTTTCTAATTATCCAAAATCACAAAGAGGATAAGTAGATAAACAAAGAACATCATAGCAACATCATAGATGTTACTCAAATATGCCCCGACAATACTTGAACGGATATACAGTTGTTTATTTGCTATTACAGCCTCGCGCAACTACAGTCACGTCCAAATTCTTATGAATTATGATTGTAATAGGAGTAGAGAAAAATGCTAAGGTCCCTATTATTTGCATAAGGTAACCATTACGGAATCCAAGTCGGTGTAATCTGCATAATTTAAACATGACTAAATCCAGGTCAATATATTTTTGTGTAAGGTACCACTTAAAGAAGCCATAAATATCCCAATCAATATGTATTGTAAAACGTATTCATTAATAAATTGTGGTCATTAGCCTTTACATAAGGTACGCCTATTTGATCGAAGGCCATATTTTTTGCATAAGGTACCCATTAGTGAATCCAGATGTTTTGCAGGTTCTGTAACACAAACTGTAACGTTCTGTAACGTGCAGTTTCCGTAACACAAATGATTACAATAATTAACACAAAACACTTGTGTTGCATAATTAGGCTTTATTTACATGTGTAAACATAATATGGTCCCAATCACAAGGAATAATATGCTTCGCAAGCTGACCTGTAAAGAGAACGGAAATCTGTTTATCCACACATCGATAATCAGGAGATAGAGCATGATTTTCAAAATGACTCTTTTTTTCTATACATGAGTTAAAATACAGAATTTTGCTAACAAAATTCAGCCACGAAATATAATGATGAGAGTTTGATGTAAATTTTACGATACCCTATGCAGTATCTGATTGAATACGCATTATTAAAGTTCAATAGATTATTATTTAAGCTTAGTTAATACAGATGTACTGCAGATGCTGTTGCTGTTGCTCTTGAGCGAACGGTCCTCGTCCCAGAGCTCGCAAGATGGGAGAAGTCCGAAACGTAGTCCTTTTGCTATTCGTAAGACCCGCAGAAGAGAAAGCAGGTCAACTCCCGACATCGAGAGCATCGACGGATGGATGAATGCGCATCCAGGCTCAGCGGTTGCGTAGGAAGTCGGGGACAAGAAACAGGAAGAAAGAGTGAGAGAAAGTTGGGGCGAAAGAATACAACAGGGGTCGCCACCCCCTGCGGGAGCCTCATGGAGCTTTGGGTGTTTTCGCTCAATAAACACACACAACGCCCGGTCTGGGAATCGAAACCGTGATCCTACGACTGCGAGTCCGCTGCCCTAACCACTGGGCCATTGCACCTGCACTTGCATATGCTGTTGCTCTATCTGAATTGATATGGTTATATTTTCTTTGACAAATCACTGTAGCTATGGGCTAAGAATTGCACCGGCCATATAACAATTCTAAGGAATGTTATATTATAATGAATACTTTGCATTAAATAATGGTTTCAAATTTTGCTACAAGGGAAGCAATTTGGAGGAAGGGGACTAGTCGATTACACCGACCCCAGTACACAACTGGTACTTAATTTATCGACTCCGAAAAGATAAAATGCAAAGTCGACCTCGGGGGAATTTGGACTCAGAACATAGCGACGGGCGAAATAACACTAAGCTTTTTGTCCAGCGCACTAACGAATCTGCCAATATATTAAATAATACCAGTACGATGATTACACTAAAGTTTCAAAAGTATATACATTAAGTATGATACATAGAAGGCTATTTTAGTCTAATAAACTTTCAATCGCTCATAGCAGGCATTAATACTACCTTTGTTATCGTATATCATTGTACTACTGCGACAAATTCTCATTCTATCTGGACCAAATTCCAGTTCAATTTCAATTCAATTGAATTATATCTGCTCTGACATTCTAATAGCGTACATGTATAGTTGAGGTGGGGAAGGGATGCATTCACTGTGTCGTTGGTGCTAATTCAGTGGATCGTTGCATTATTCACTTGCGTAAACTAATGTACTCAATACTGATGTGGAGGCGCAATGGCCCAGTGGTTAGGGCAGCGGACTCGCGGTCGTAGGATCGCGGTTTCGATTCCCAGACCGGGCGTTGTGAGTGTTTATTCATCGAAAACACCTAAAGCTCCACGAGGCTCCGGCAGGGATGGTGGTGATCCCTGTTGTACTCTTTCACCACAACTTTCTCTCACCCTTACTTCCTGTTTCTGTTGTACCTGTATTTCAAAGGGCCGGCCTTGTCACTTTCTTGTCACGCTGAATATCCCCGAGAACTACGTTAAGGGTACACGTGTCTGTGGAATGCTCAGCCACTTACACGTTAATTTCTTGAGCAGGCTGTTCCGTTGATCGGATCAACCGGAACCCTCGTCGTCGTAACCGACGGAGTGCTTCCATCACTCAATACTGATATCTTAGAAATGGATTACTTACCTCGTTTCGGTTACTCTTGCTGAATCCCTGGAAATAAACAATGAAGATATTGTGAATGATGAACTCCACTTCCATTGCATCTTAATAATTATTCACACATAAATTACAGAATCATCAATTAATTTCGAACTTCCTAATAGTAAACTCAATTTAAATGAAGGCAAGTTGCAAGCCATTACGCACTTATGTTGCATTGAAAATCTTCTTTAAGAAATGAAACCGGTTTGAAATTACGTACCTTGAAGCAAGTTGTAAGCATAAAATTTGGAGAATTTGTAAACGTATTTTGAAATTATTTGAATGTAAAACTAAACTTTGAAATAAATTCACTAACGTATCAGTTACAGGGTATTTTTGATGTATGTATGCATGTAAGTATGCTTGCATGCATGTATGTATGTATGTGTGCATCTATGTATGTATACATACATGCAGATTTCTATGTTTTGTTTTATGTATGACTTCTCATGCATATACTTGTATATTTAGATATGCTCATATATACTTAAATGACAAACTTCTTAAAAGTATCTTTTTACATCATCTAGGGAATTGAAATTTTTACCATTAAGACTATTCTGCAGAGACTTGAGTCAGTGGAAATCAGAAGGAGCAATATCTGGTGAATATGGAGGGTGGGAAAAACACATCCAAGCCGAGCTGCAGCAATGTTTGTCTGATTCCCAAAGCATCAAGTGCCGAAAATGAATGTTCTTATCTTCCATTTTAAAGGGTTACAGAATTAACACAGGTTATAGGAACATAAACCGTCTTCCATGAAAAGATAGCTTAAACTGTGCACTAAATGGAGGTGTTGTCAAATCCGATTTTATGGACTAAACCATGTTCGAAAATAAGTTGAAAGGTAAGCTACTATATAAATCGGCACGAACTTTCCGGACAACCCAATGCATGTATATCTACCATGTAAATTCATTACACTGCGTGTCTATTAATAACTCTAATATTTATAAAAGCCTCTTACATAACAAAGATCGTGAAACGCACTCTCGAATTGTTCAACGCATCCATGAACGTGACCAATGCAATCATAAAATCTCCTGAAATGTCTGAAAAAAAGAAACGTAAAATGCAATACTTGCTTAAAATTACTCAAAATTTCTGTGACAATGTAAGAAAACTTACATTCGTCAGATAACATGATAACCACGATTCTTCTCCATGTCTTCTTCCCACTGTTCTTTATTTCAGTTATTGGGCTGTGGTTGAGCCTTGTCACCGTCTTGAAGGATACACTTGTAACAAATCGGCCACTCTACGAACTTTCAGCTTTGCTGTATATTCTACGAGTCAATTTTGACGAAACAGGGACGCAGACGAACCAACAGCGGTTGTCACATGGTTGTATAAAACAAACGCCAACACGAAGATATCACACACACACATACATAAACACACACACATACACACACACATACACACACGCAACGTACACAATATTCGCATACATGCATACACATACATTCATATATTTATGTATCTATATCTATCTGTCTATCTACCTATCTATATCTCTCTCTCTCTCTCTTTCTCTCTCTCTCTCTCTCTCTTTCTTTCTCTCTTTCTCTAATATTTAGCTGACATGTCCTTTGCATTTTTCAAAGCAAGAACCCTGTTAGGCATGCTTACTGATCAGATGACGATTATCCTCTTAGAGAATTTCTTGCCAGGTTTCATACATTAATCTCAAAAGTTCTGGCTTTGAGGATGCTTCCATTTTTTTTTTTTTTTTACTAAGTGTCTAGTCCATTAGACCCCAGAGGTGTGTGTCCAATAGGGTTCATATCTGATATTGGCTTGGCCATGGAAGTTTTTTAAGGTCATGTATTTGCAACCAATCTTGTTTTTTTTTAGCTGTGTGACAAGGAGCCTCATCTTCCATAAA
>NW_021835435.1:0-5000 GCF_006345805.1 Octopus sinensis | reverse complement strand
GAGAAAAACAAATGATTTATATATAACGTGTCAATAAAAATCATGTATGAAAACTAAATTAGATATAATTTGAGTCAGTAGAAATATAATTACATGCAATAATTGTGAAGAATGTTGGTGTAATGACCGTGGCACAGGCTACGTCCTATGCCTCGACATTTCTTCGACACCATATAGACTGCAAATATAAAAAAAATAGGCTGAGTATTAACATTATTTACAGACAATCTTTCAAATAAAACCTTGATAGTATATGACTTATTAACTTAATGATTATTTTATGGCGAGAGAAATATGTGTTGATGATGCAATGAAAAATATATCATGTGATTTTGTAAAAGTTTTGAAGAATATCTATGTGGTTCAGAATATTACTTGTCTTGCCTTCTAGCCGACTGCGTGGCATCTTGGCCAAGTGAGCGCCACACTGTAGACCCGGGACGACCATAATCTTAACAGCGCATTGAAGACGAACTTGAAATGTGTGAGCATGAGTGTATGTATATATATATATTATATATATATATATATATATAGTTGTGCAAGATTTGTTATGTGAAGTCGTGTGTTGAAACATATATTGTTATATTTCGGAATGGTCATTTTGCCAGTTTAGCCAATAGATTAAGATTAATGTAAAAAATAAATAACACTGAAGCAAAATAACACCAAATATATAGTGCGTGTGTTTTTATTGGCTAAACTTGCAAAATGACCATTCCGAAATATAACAATAAATATATATTTTTTTTTTATTATTTTATAGAAGGAGCTTCTACGGGACTAGAACTGTTTCATTCAGATGAAATCTTCAGGAAGCTGGCTGTCAAAATAAGTTCTGGTATTTATTCATTTAGGCAGATTTAATGGAGTGGTGGTGACAGGGGGGACGTTTTTTGGGTAGGTTGGTATTTAGGAGATAAACAGGTCACAGGCTATTGTTTTTAGGGGATTGGTCAAAAGGTCAGAGCGTTTTTTGAGATGAGAAGAATCAGTGAGAAAATAAATAAATGAATAAATAGAATAAATTAATAGAGTTTCAACAGATATATGGGAAGGGATTTTAGGTAAATTAGAAGACAATTGCTTTTTGGTGGTCAAGAAGAGGTAGGCACTTTGTTAGGTGGAGGGAATAAATAGATAAATATACATGAAAAAACATTAAAAAATATAAAATAAATATACATACAAACAAACACACATACATACACATGCGAATATACATATGTATACATACGCACATATATATACATACATACACATACATATATATATATATATATATAATACATACACATACACAAAGAATATATATATGTATATATATATACAGGATGCAATGGGTAAATTGTCACCATTTTATATTTTTAACTTTGCGCATGCCAATTCTTTGTTTTTGAATTTGTCGACTTCACAGTATAGTAGGGTCTATTGGGCACCGAGTGTGAGAAAATCAGCACCCTGACGCCGCAATTCACTCTGCCCAAAATTTGGAAGTGACATATTGTACTGCGCCGGAATCCCCAGTATGTGCATTTCCAAATGTTTGGGTGTCAATTAGAAGACAGTGCAATCTGAGAACCCATACCGAGAGGGATAAAAATCAACCATCCGATCATGATGTTTGAAGTTATCCTTAAGTGATGGTGACGTTATGTCTCCATTCATCTTCCTACATGGTCTCAGTCTCAACACGGAGGTCTTCATAGAGTGCCTTGAGGAGGTAATACTGTCCTGAGTCAAAAGGGAGTAAGCTGGAAAACAACAAGACTCTGCACCATGCCACTCATTCAGGAGAACCCAGTCATAGGTGTCAGACAATTTCTGCGACCACATCACCCCCAACATCTGACTACCAAACACCCCAGACTGCAACCCCCTTCGTTATTATGTGTGCGGCACATCTGAGTGAAAAACTAACAAAACTGCTTGTAACACCAAAGATGAACTAAGGCAAGGATTATGGCAGCATTCACCAACATAAACAAGGAGACCATCCAGATGACTTGCAGAAGATCCCGAAGTCATCTGGAGGCCGTGATTGAAGCCAAATGGCGATTTATTTGTGTAAATTTATTCTTTAGTACTTCAAGATAATTTTATGTAATTTTGGTAAATATAGTTATTAAAAGGTAATGTCACTGACATATATATATATATAATTAGCAGTATCGCCCGGTGTTGCTTGGGTTTGTTTCGACCGTTTAGAATTGGAATTTTTGAAAGGTGAAGGTAAAACTTTTGCATTATGGAGCTTGTTATTCTCAACCTGTTCTTTATTAACCGACTTTAGCAACTTTTCTGTGCTGCTTTGTAAATACTCTACTAGACTGTTTGTTTCCGTTTGTACATATTCTTCTACTGCTACTAAGCCTGCTCCACCCTGGCCTCTCCTCAAGTGCATCCAGTTGATATCAGCTTTCCGATGGCAAACTCCATACATTGTCAACAGCTTTCTAGTGTTTCTGTGAAGTTTCTACGCTTCAGTCTATAATTCCAGTTCCATATTAAGGGTACAGTGGAGGCGCAATGGCCCAGTGGTTAGGGCAGCGGACTCGCGGTCATAGGATCGCGGTTTCGATTCCCAGACTGGTCGTTGTGAGTGTTTATTGAGCGAAAACACCTAAAGCTCCACGAGGCTCCGGCAGGGGATGGTGGTGACCCCTGCTGTACTCTTTCACCACAACTTTCTCTCACTCTTACTTCCTGTTTCTGTTGCACCTGTATTTCAAAGAGCCGGCCTTGTCACTCTCTGTGTCACGCTGAATATCCCCGAGAACTACGTTAAGGGTGCACGTGTCTGTGGAGTGCTCAGCCACTTACACGTTAATTTCACGAGCAGGCTGTTCCGTTGATTCGGATCAACCGGAACCCTCATCGTCGTAACCGACGGAGTGCTTATAAAAAAAAATTAAGGGTACAGCTCTTGATTGAACTGCTTCAATAATATTTTGGGGATTCAGCTTTCACTGCAATAATTTTTATCTCGTCTGCTTCCAGTATTCAGGAGTACTTTATACCACTGTCCTTTCTCAACCGGGCTCATACTTTGGCATTTGGCATTTCAATTCTGTCGATCCTTTCAAATCTTCCCCGTTTAATTTCCAGGGTAGTACACATTTCAATAATAATTCAAAATTACACTGCCTAATCATATTAAACTGGCCAACCAGGATCTGCTCCATATTAATTTAGAGGAGAGGAATATAAAAGTGTAAACTTTCTATATATATATAATATATATATATATATATATATATATAATAATATGAGTGAATATATTCCAAAACTCAGGAAATTTCAATGTAGAAATACTAAATCAAATTTCACAAAATATAATATTATATATATATATATATATAAATTAGAAAAAACACATTTTGTTAATTCAATAATGAAAAATTAAATTATAACATTTAGAAACATTACATATTATAGAAAGATTAATTATACGATAAAACAGATAACGATGATTAATTGATGTGCAAAATAATAAATAAAACGTATATATATGGTATATATATATATTATATTATATGTATGTATTATGTACATGGGTATATGCGTACGTATCTGTACGTATGCGTATACGTGGGTGTATATGCCAGTGTTCGTAGATATTCATGTATTCACGTAAAAATAAAGTGTATATATATATATATATATTTACATATGTGTGTATGTATGTATGTATGTACGGATTAATGTATGTATGCGTGTATATACGCGCGTGTGTCTTGTATATATGCACATTTTCTCTACGTTAATTACAACTTATAAATGTACTTTATATCCTTACCTTATTTATAATGATATTCCCTCCACTATCTCTATTGCATTTATTGATCTATCACTATAATTATGTTTGCCTACTCTATCTCACCTGCAACCAACCAATAAACCCTTCGCCTGTACACATGAAAACACAAATCATAAATAGTACCAATTCAGCCTGCTATAAGGAATCCATAGGCAAATATATAAACATCTATTGATATAATATTTTGTTCTCTCTGAACACATTATGCTCAGAAATGTGAACATGATATTTAATTAATTCACAGTGTATAACTGAAACAGCTGTAAGGAAAGATGTTCGATTTGTTGTTGATGATAAACTCTTATAGACTTCACAATCTCCATTATCCTCTTCTCTTATATATTAGTAGTATCGCCCGGAGTTGCTCGGGTTTGTTCCGACCCTTTAGAACTGGAATTTTTGAAAATAAACATTTTGCATTATGTAGCTTTTTATTCTCTTTAAGGGAACATTTTTCTGGTTGAAATATACCGAAAAATGGCGACACAGCAGTAAAAAAATCGTAAAAAATAGGGATTTTCATAGAAAAAAAAGCACCTTTTTGAAGTAAATAATTTTTGGTCTTAACATAGTCCGATTTTAATTTTTTTCTTCTACAGAAGGAAGAGCAAGCCTTCTTCTATCATACTCTCAATTTTGGTCAACTTGCTTCGCAGGTTTCGGAGGAGATAGTGTTAGTTGAAAGCTACCAAACCTACCATACACAGACAATTTCAGCTTTTATTGTTAGATATATATATATATATATATATATATATATATATATATATATATATAGAGAGAGAGAGAGAGACACACACATATATATATATATATATATATATATATATATATATATTATATAGTTATATATATAAGTGTATTGAATGATCGAAGCGTGTTGGTATGGTACGTGTTGCGACTCTTTATAATATGCGAGGAGATTCAAGCATCTCCTTTCCATTTTCCATCAACAAGCACACTCCATTTTGCGGATAAAATCCCCACAGCTTCCGGCCTTGAATTGAGACCTCACACATACCCAATTCACTCGAATCTTTTCACTCAAAACTTACAACCAGGGATTAGCTTCCACCGTGAGTTCAATGCTAGCGTGATTGTGGTCGGTTCCGCTATAAATATGCCTTCTGTTAGCAGCAGTCCTGTTTAATTAAAGAAAAGTGAAATATGAATATGTCCA